>NC_080169.1:100310115-100509054 GCF_950295315.1 Erinaceus europaeus
TATATATACATATATAATTTTATTTTTGAGAGAGAGAGAAACATCAGAGCACTGCTCAGCTCTGGCTTATAGTGGTGCGGGGTGATTGAACCTGGGACTTTGGAGCTTCTGGCAAGAGGGTGTCTTTGCATAACCTGCTCTCTCCCCTGCCCTCTGCATTCTTTTCTTAGTTTTTTCTGTTTTATTTATTGTATTTTTATTAGAGATGACCAGAAATCGAGACGGTAAGGGGAGATACAGAGGGAGAAAGACACCTGCAGCCCTGCTTCACCACTCGCAAAGCTTTACCCCTACAGATGGGGGACAGGGGACCCGAACCCAGGTCCTTGCACATTGCAACATGTACACTCAACCAGGTGTGCTAACACCTGACCCCTCTTTTCTGTTTTTTTTTTTTTTCCATAACACTTATCAGCTCTGGTTTATGGTAGTTCTGGTTTATGGTAGTTTATGGGGATTGAACATGGAGCCTCTCAGGTTTCAGGCATAAAAGTCTGGTGTGCTACCACTGTGTTATTTCCTCCACTTCTAGTTTCCGACTATTACAAATAACAGTTCCCTCTATCTTAGGTGGAAATTGGCATCTAGAGCAATTCAATACTTATGAACTGTCTGCGTTTTTTTTTTTTAAGTTTATTTTATTTTATTTGCCTACAGGGTTATCACTGTGGCTCAGTGCCTGTAGTACGAATCCACTGCTCCTGTGGCCATTTTTTTTTTCAATTTTTAAATTATTTTAAATATTTATTTATTTATTCCCTTTTGTTGCCCTTGTTGTTTTATTGTTGTAGTTATCATTGTTGTTATTGATGTTGTTGTTGTTGGATAGGACAAAGAGAAACGGAGAGAGGAGGGGAAGACAGAGAGGGGGAGAGAAAGATAGACACCTGCAGACTTGCTTCACCGCCTGTGAAGCGACTCCCCTGCAGGTGGGGAGCCGGGGGCTCGAACTGGGATCCTTACGCAGGTCCCTTGAACTTTGTGCCACCTGCGCTTAACCGGCTGCGCTACCGCCCGACTCCCCTTTTTTCAATTTTTTTTTTGGATAAGACAGAGACTGGGAGGGGAGGGGAGGGGAAAGATGGAGAGAAAAAGGTAGACCCCTGCAGACCTGCTTTACCGCTTGTGAAGCGACCCTCGTGTGTGTGTGTGGGGGGGGGGGGCTTGTGCGGGAATCCTTGTGCAGGTCCTTGTGCAGGTCCATGTGCTTCCTACTATGTATGTTTAACCCAGTGCGCCACCACCCGGCACCCTAGTTCTTGGCTTTTATTTAAAGAGAGAGGCAGAGAGGGAGAAGCAAAGAATCTCTCCAGCATATGCTATGCCCCAGATCAAACTCATGACCTCATGCTTGAGAGTCTAACACTTAGGGGCTGGGCAGTGGTGCAGCTGTTTGAGTCCACACATTACAGCACATAAGGACCCAGGTTCAAGCCCCTGCTCCCTACCTGCAGGGGAAGCTTCACTAGTGGTGAAGCAGGGCTGCAGGTGTCTTTCTCCTTTTCTATCCTCCCCATGCCTTTCAACTGATCTCTATCCTAAATAAATTTAAACATATATTATATGGAAAGAGAGAGAGAGAGAGCTAAATGTGTGCTCTTTAGTTAACTGATAACAGGAACCAACCGGTGGCACACCAGGTAGAGCTCACACATACAGTGGCCAAGGACCAGGGTTCCAGCCCCAGGTCCCCTTTGCAAGGAAGAAGCTTCTCAATTGGTGAAACAATGTTGCCGATGTGTCTCTCCCCTACTTTCCCTCTCAATTTTTCTGTCTCTGTCCAATGTAAATAAATAAAATATAACTGATTAACAACCTCATAGCTGTAGTTAGAATTACGTGACTGAATGCAGAGCAGATTCTCAGAACAGTCAGCCACCAGGCCTCCTCTGTAGAAGTGTTCTCTGCTATGATTGTAATTACCCTTCACACCTTCACCAACCGCCCTGATCCTGAGCCTCCCAGCTCTCCCTGCGGGATTTTAATGATGCGTCGATGCCCTCTGTGCTCTCTGCCAAGCACCTGTCATCCACTCCAGCTCCCGTGGGGAAAATCTGGGATCTGTGTCCTCTCCCTCATCAGTTAATTCAGGAGCCAGAATCAAGTGAGAGGAACCTCCTGCAGAGCAGCTTGGAAATCTCCCGGCCACTGCCGGCTCACCTGCTGAGGACACTTCAGCCTTTTGGGGGTTTGGGGGAGGTGGCAAGGACCCCTCCCTGGAACCACTGCAAGTTCATTAGGGCACCTTCTTCCTGCATTTGCTCCCTGCTCCAGGGAGACCAGCCAGGCAGGCAGAGGGCAAAAGCTGTGAAACTCAGGAGAGACTTTCTGGAGCTGATGTCTTCATTCCTTCCATTTCAGTTCCTGTTTGTCTTATCACTAGGGACCAACTGACAGCACAGAAAGCCACCAGCCTAGAAGCCAGACCCAGTTCACACTGGCTCAGATGCCTACTAGCTGGGCAGTTTGAGAGAGTTAGTTACTTTCTTCAGCCTTGTTCTCTTTTCTGAAGAATGGGACACACAATATGGGAGGTGGTGTACTGAATAAGGTGCTGAACTCTGCAGCAAAACGGCCTGAGTTTAATCTCTAGCATTGTTTGTACCAGACTGATGCTTTGGTTCTCTCTCTCTCTCTCTCTTTAGTAAATAAATGTGTGAATATTATTGGTGGATAAATATATGAATGGGGCACTATTATCCTTTTTTTAAAATTTATTTCTTTATTGGGGAATTAATGTTTTACATTCAACAGTAAATACAATAGTTTGTACATGCATAACATTCCCCAGTTTCCCATTTAACAATACAACCCCCACTATGTCATTTATCATCCTTCATGGACCTATATTCTCCCCACCCACCCACCCACCCCAGAGTCTTTTACTTTGGTGCAATACGCCAATTCCATTTCAGGTTCTACTTGTATTTTCTTTTCTGATCTTGTTTTTCAACTTCTGGGGCACTATTATCCTTATGAAGACTTTTTTCTTTTTCTTTTTCTTTGCCTCCAGGGTAATCGCTTGGGCTTGGTGCCTATACTAGGAATCCACTACTCATGGTGGCCTTTCTTTTTTCTTTTTTTTTTACTGGATAGGACAGAGGGAAACTGAAAGGGGAAGGGAAGATAGAGAGGAAGAGAGAAAGATAGACACCTGCATATCTGCTTCACCACTTGTGAAGCGATCCCCCTGCAGGCGGGAAGTCAGAGGCTGGAACTGGGATTCTTGTGTGGGTCCTTGAGCTTCCTATCATGTGCTCTTAACCCGGTGCACCATCGCTTGATCCCCAAGACTTTTTTTTCTTCTTTGCGAGGGTTTCACTTTTTTTTAATTATCTTTATTTATTGGATAGAGACAGCCAGAAATTGAGAGGGTAGGGGGAGACAGAGGGGAAGAGAGAAAGAGAGAGACACCTGTAGCCCTGCTTTACCACTTGTGAAACTTTCCCTCTACAGGTGGGGACTGGGGGCTGGAACTCATATCCTTGCAGATTGTAACATGTGTGCTCAACCAGGTGCATCACTTCTTTTGGCTGAAATTTTCATATAGAAAGAGACAGAACTCCTGTGAGAATATCATATATCAGAAAAGGCAGCAAATGCTGGAGAGGTCATAGGGTCAAAGGAACCTTCCTGCACTGCCAGTGGGAATGTAAATTGGTCCAACCTCTGTGGAGAGCAGTCTGGAGAACTCTCAGAAGACTAGAAATGGACCTACCCTATGACCCTGCAATTCCTTTCCTGGAGATATATCCTAAGGAACCCAACATACCCATCCAAAAAGATCTGTGTACACATATCTTCTTAGCAGCAGAATTTGTAATAGCCAAAACCTGGAAGCAACCCAGGTGTCCAACAACAGATGAGTGGTTGAGCAAGTTGTGGTCTATATACACAATGGAATACTACCCAGCTATTAAAAATGGTGACTTCACTGTTTTCAGCCCATCTTGGATGGAGCTTGAAGAAATCATGTTAAGTGAAATAAGTCAGAAACAGAAGGATGAATAAGGGATGATCTGTCTCTCAGGCAGAAGTTGAAAAACAAGAGCAGAAAAGAAAACACAAGTAGAACCTGAACTGGAGTTAGTGTATTGCACCAAAGTAAAAGACTCCGGGGCTGGGGGGTGGGGGTCCAATACAGGTCCAAAAAGGATGACAGAGGACCTAGTGGGGGTTGTATAGTTATGTGGAAAACTGGGGAATGTTATGCATATACAAACTATTGTATTTACTGTTGTGCGTAAAACATTAATCCCCCAATAATTAAAAAAGAAAAAAAGAAACAGAGAGATGGGCCAGGCATTCACATATCTGGTAGAGTGCAGGTGTTATCATGTGCAAGGATTCTAGTTCAAGGCCCCTGTCCCCACCTGCAGGGGGGAAACTTCACAAAAGGAAAAGCAGCACTGCGGTTGTCTGTCTCCCTCTCCATCTACCTCTTCCCTCTCAATTTCTCTCTGTCTTCTATCCAAAACGTTTTTGTCTTTTTTTTTTTAATTAAAAAAGGTGGCAGAATAGCACAATGGTTGTACAAAAGGACTTTCATGTCTGAAGCTCCAAAGTCCCATGTTCAGTCCTGCACACCACCAGGGCTGAGCAGTGTTCTGGAGGGACAGAGGAGAAAGGCCACAGCAGCAAAGCTTCCTCCAGTGCTGCATGGCAAAGCAGGTGCACTACCCATGTGAGCTATTCTGCCAGCCCAAGACTTTCCCATTGAAATTACAAAATACACCTGACAGTGATCAGCTTCACCTTTTTCAAGCTTGATGACATCAGGTACACAAGGTCACCTGATTCAGTAGAGCAAGGTAGATATTGGATGCATGTAGTTTCTCTCACAATGGCTCCTAGGAAACACAGCCCACAGCACAGGTGAGTGAACAAGAATGTCTCAGTTGGTTTGGGTTCAAGGCTCAAGTTCAAACCCCCATCCCTTCCCTTATCACTGCCTGCAGATGGTGACAGGTTCTTGCTGAGTCACAAAAAGTTTAGTGATGTGGGAGGGGCCAGAGCTGGTCAGTCTCTCATTTGTTTCCTGAGACCTGCCCTCAATTACCTGACAACATGCCTGGGAACCTTTTCTAGATCTTTCCAAATAGCCAGCCCAGTAGATGACAGCTACCTGGAACCTGGTTTCGGCCTAAATAGGCAGAGGTCATTTCTGCTTGGCAGGACATGGGAGTCCCTCATTGGCTTTTCAGAAGGGTTGTGTTCCCGTTTTGTTGAAGCACTCAGGCATCAGAATAAGCTTGGCACAGAGAAGGCTATTAATAAATATTTGGAGCAAGTGGATGCTGAACCTAGTGGTTGATTGTGCTTTGATCAAATTATTTGTATGGAATGGGGGTAGATAACATAACGGTTATGCAAACAAGACTCTCATGCCTGAAACTTTGAAGTCCCAGGTTCAATCCCCCACACCAACATAAACCAGAGCTGAGTAGTGCTCTGGTTAAAAATTCAAAAATATGTGGTCTGGGAGCTGGTGCAGTGATAAAGCTTTGGACTCTCAAGCATGAGGTCCTGAGTTCGATCCCCAACAGCACATGTGCCAGAGTGATGTCTGGTTCTTTCTCTCTCCTCCTATACTTCTCATAAATAAATAAAATCTTTAAAAAAATTTTAAATATATCTTTTTTTATTATTTGGTCCTCTCCTCTTCACCTCAAAGTGAATATTTACCTTGGCTTTTTATTTGTTTCATTTCATTTTATTTTGTTTTTTTTTTTTATTTATTGGAAATAGAGAGAAATTGAGAGGGAAAGGTAAGATAGAAAAGGAGAAGGAAAAATAAAAAAAAAAAAAGGAGAAGGAGAGGGGAGGGGGAGGGAGGGAGAGGAAGAGGGAGGGACATCTGTAGCACTGCTTTACCACTTGTGAAGCTTCCCCCATGCAGGTGAGGACTGGAGGCTTGAACTTGGGTCCTTGTACATTGTAACATATGTGCTCAACCAGATGTGCCACCAGTTGACCCCTCATTTTATTTTTAAATATTTATTTATGTACAGGTAAATTCTCCTGTGATGCATTAAAAAATAATAGCACAGGGGGCTGAGCAGTAGTGCAGCAGGTTAAGTGCCCATAATGCAAAGCGCAAGAACCAGCTCAAGGATCCTGGTTGGACCCTCTGTCTCCCCACCTGCAGGGGATCACTTTGCAAGCAGTGAAAAAGTGTGCAGGTGTCTATTTTTCTCTCCCCCTCTCTGTTTTCCCCTCCTTTCTCCATTTCTCTCTGTCCTATCCAACAACAACAGCAAAAACAACAGCAATAACAATAATAGAAGAAAGATGATCTCCAGGAGCAGTGGATTCATAGTGCAGGTACTGAGCCCTAATGATAATCCTGGAGGCAATAATAATAATACAAAAATAATAATAATAGTACAAATAATAATAATAGTACAGTAGCCCAGCAGATGGGCATAGTGGATAAAATTATTGATTTCCAGCATTGAATATAACAGAGTTTGTGTGTGTGTATGTGTGTTAAGTTTTAAATATTTTTTATATTTATTTATTCCCTTTTGTTGCCCTTGTTTTATTGTTGTAGTTATTACTGATGTTGTTGTTGTAGGATAGGACAGAGAGATATGGCGAGAGGAGGGGAAGACAGAGGGGGAGAGAAAGACACCTGCAGACCTGCTTCACCACCTGTGAAGCAACTCCCCTACAGGTGGGGAGCTGGGGGCTTGAACCAGGATCCCTATGATGGTCCTTGTGCTTTGCACCACGTGCGCTTAACCCTCTGAGTTACCACTCAACTCCTGTGTGTTAAATTTTATCAGAACATTGCTCAGCTCTATTAAATATCGGTGCCACGGATTGAACCTGAGACTTTGGAATCTCAGGCAGGAAAGGCTTTTGCATAACCAAATTCTGTGCCAGAATTCTGATGCTCTGACTTTGCTCCTCTTCCTCCTCCACCTCCTCCTCTCTCTCTCTCTCATTAGTAAATAAAATATTCTTAAATTAATAATTAGGGGCCAGGTGGTGTTGTACCTGCTAAAGTTTATGTTTTACCATGTACAAGGACCAGGGTTCAAGTCCCCAGTCCTTACCTATAAAGGATGGACTACAAAAGCTGGAAAAAGGCAAGAGACTGGCTCACTTAATGGTGGCCTTTTTAGTCACTACCAGGACACCCATCACCTGGGGCCCTAGTTGGGGAGTCCTTAAATTCCCCAATAGAATAATGGTCCTAATCCTCTCATCACTGGTCACTTCCATCAGGAACATCACCATAAGCCCTTTGGATGGCCTCTCCAGAACCTTGCCCTCACTATAAAGTAGCAGTGGTAGGGACTGTCCCACTCTCCAAAGGGAAGCTGGGTCATCCTGCTCTGCCACTCAACGAAGACTGGTCCTGAAATGAGTGTAGCCCAGAATGTTTCCAGTTGTGACCATAAACAGTGAGCTCAGACCAACAGGGACTCAGAGGTTACACAAATTCCTGTGCTAAATATGAATATATATGGGCCCTGGTTCAGGTAACAGTTAATTGTATTCATATATTTTCTTCAAGTATGGGAGCCCTCTGCCCTAAGCCAGCTTTCTAGTTCTGCTCTCAACCCTGACACCATCTTCCCAGACAATATTTTTAGTCCACTTCCATGTTAGCGATCAAGCTCAAGCAAACACACACACACACACACACACACACAAATACACGAATAGCAAAGAAAAAAAAAGGAGAAAGATAAAGAGGGGGCCAGGTGGTGGTGAGCAAGGAGCCAGATTCAAGCCCCCAGAGGGGGGAAAGCTTCAAGAACAGGGAAACATGGCTGCAGGTGTTTTTCTCTCTCCTCCCCATCAGTTTATCTGTCTCTATCCAGTACGAGAGAAAGAAGGAGGAGGAGGGGCAATAGGAAGAGAAGGAGAAATAATTTAAAAATTTAGATTTTTTTTTCCTCCTTTACAGTTTTAGTCACTCTCTCTATAATTTAGAAACACATTTAAACTTCTGATTTGCCTGGTATTTAAGGTCATCTCTAAAACACTTAGTATTGTGAATATATGTCAAGAAAAAATACAAAGTAAATCTCACTTAGCTGTTCAGAAAATAGCATAATAATATATCTTGAATTCCAAGTACTTCAAAGCAGTTTACACTTTAATAGTCTTATTTGCATAAAAGGGACAATGCTGGAAAATAAAAAAAAAAAAAGAGGGGGGAGTGGTTGGAGGGGGTTGATAGCACAATGGTTCTGCAGAGACTCTTGCCTCAGGCTCCAAAGTCCCAAGTTCAGTCTCCCACACCACCATAAACTAAAACTGATCAAAACGGGGGGGGGGGGGGGGGGGAGTGGTTGAAAGGGCTTGACAGCACAATGGTTCTGTAGAGACTCTTGCCAGAGGCTCCAAAGTCCCAGGTTCACACCACCATAAACCAAAACTGATCAGTACTCAGGGGACAATTTTCAAACGGGGTGGGTTCACACAATACTGCTCAATTCACCCTAGAATCTGCCTAGACTAAATGTGTCCCCTCACTTTCCCTCTTTTCTTTTTTTTTAAATAAATATTTATTTATTTATTTTCCCTTTTGTTGCCCTTGTTTTATTGTTGTAGTTATTATTGTTGTTGTTATTGATGTTGTCGTTGTTGGATAGGACAGAGAGAAATGGAGAGAGGAGGGAGGGGAAGGCAGAGAGGGGGAGAGAAAGATAGCCATCTGCAGAGTAAGGATCCCAGTTTGAGCCCCCAGCTCTCCACCTGCAGGAGGGTAGCTTCACAGGTGGTGAAGCAGGTCTGCAGGTGTCTTTCTCCCCTCTCTCCATTTCTCTCTGTCCTACCCAACAAGGACATCAATAACAACAATAATAATAACTACAACAACGATAAAACAACAAGGGCAACAAAAGGGAAAAAATACCCTCCAGGAGCAGTGGATTCATGGTGCAGGCACCAAGCCCCAGCAGTAACCCTGGAGGAAAAAAAAAAAAAAAAGGAGAAAAGGCCAATGCCCATGTTCATGTTTAGTGGAGAAGCAATTACAGAAAAGCCAAACTTTCTACTTTCTGCACCCCGATAGTGATCCTGGGTCCAAAATCCCAGAGGGATAAAGAATAGGGGAGCTATCAAGGGAGGGAATTGGATATGGAGCTCTGGGGGTGGGCATTGTGTGGAAATGTACCCCATCTTATCCTATAGTCTTGTTAATATTTCCATTTTATAAATAAAAATTCAAAAAAAAAAGAGAAAAGGCAGGGCTACAGAAAAAACAGGCAAAATACAGATATAGATACAGATTCGATACAGATAAAGATATAGAGAGAACTACTACAGTTTCCAAAGGAGGGGACAGGTACACAGAACTCTAGTGGTGGGAATGAAATGGAATTACAACCCTATTATTTTATAAATTTGTAAATTAATATTAAATCACTAAAAGAAGGAGGAGGAGGAGGAGAAGAAAAATCCAATCATTCTTCAAGCTCTGAACAAGCTTCTTTCCTGGTATGTTTCTGTATTTAATTATTTTTACACTTAATATTTCTTTTCTTTTTTTTTTAAAGCCATACCTTTGGCTTGATTTAAAAAAAAATTTTTTTTAAATTTTATTTTATTTATTCCCTTTTGTTGCCCTTGTTTTATTGTTGTAGTTATTATTGTTGTTGTCATCGTTGTTGGATAGGACAGAGAGAAACGGAGAGAGGAGGGGAAGACAGAGAGGGGGAGAGAAAGACACCTGCAGACCTGCTTCACCGCATGTGAAGGGACTCTCCTGCAGGTGGGGAGCCGGGGTTCGAACCGGCATCCTTACGCTGGTCCTTGTGCTTTGCGCCACCTGCGCTTAACCCACTGCGCTACAGCCCGGCTCCCTAATATTTATTTTCTATCCTAAGAAACCAGAGCACTGCTCAGCTCTGACTTATGGTGGTGCTGAGGATTGAAGCTTGGACCTTAGAGCCTCAGGCATGAAAGTATTTTGCAGAACCATCATGCAATCTCCCCAGCCCATATTTATTTATTTATTAACAAATCAATCAAGTATTTATTATTTTTTTATTGCTACCAGCACTACAAAAAAAAATCCACTGTTTTCTGCTGCCATTGTTTCTTTTTTCTTTCTCCCCCCCCCTTTCTATTTTATTTGACAGGACAGAGAGAAGTTGAGAGAGAAGGGGGAAATAAAGAGGGAGAAAGCCTTTCCATTTCTCACCACTCATGACGCTTCCTCCCTGCAAGTGGGGAGCAGGAGTTTGAACCCTGGGTCCTTGAGCATAGTAATGAGTGCACTCAACCAGTGTGCCGCTGCCTGGCCCCCTACTTTCCTCAAGTTTCTCAAGTCCGTCCTTCCTTCCTTCCTTCCTTCCTTCCTTCCTTCCTTCCTTCCTACCTTCCTTCCTACCTGGTTTTTTTAATTTTTATTTATTTATTTATTTTTTAGCAGAGCACTCAGCTCTGGCTGGGGATTATACCTGAGACATTGGAACTTCAGGCATGAGAGTCTCTTTACATAACCATTATGCTATATATTCCTGCCCCTTCCCTACCTTCTATCCCACTGCCACCACTCCAGTTTGCACTCACACCTGACTCCATTGCCTCAGTTTTCTTCTGCATCTCAAGCTGCTGACTTGGTTCCTAGAGCAATCTAACCTCAAACACGTGACTTCCCTGTTGCCCCCATCACGCTGTCTGTCTGAATGCCAGAGACATCCTCTTTCCATTCAAATTAACTCTCCCTTTAGACAACTCTTCAAGTATGATACCTCTGTTCCATCACTCAACTAATAATAAGACCTCAGAATGATCTCTCACCTCTGCTCTCTTGGCCCTTTAAGGTCCTATCAGTATTAACACCACAAGATGCTGAGCATTTCTTTTTATATATTTCTGTTATTAAGAGTATTAGTATTATTTTAAACCCAAGCACTGCTCAGCTCAGGGAATTAAACCTAGGACCTCAGAGCCACAGGCATGAGCGTCTGTTTGCACAAAAATCTCCCTACCCTGCTGAGCCCTGCTGAGTATTTTATTTTCCTCATTGGTCTTTTCCCTTTTTCTTCCTCTGGCTTCTCTGACTTAACTCTGGTATGTTAGGCATATCTTTCAAGGACATCAAAGTACAGAGAAGACACTTGATTGGGGATGTGGGAAGGATGAATCTAAGCTGGCCAATCATTTCTCTTTCCTGTGAGACCTCTCCCTGGAAATCTATGACAAAACCATGCAAAAGAGAATGTCAGCATGTGATGGTGTTTGGTCTCAAATCACAGTGCAGTAGTCTGGGGGGAAATGGGCTAGACTCTGTCATCACCACCAATGCCAAAATAGGGCTTCTAGAACCTTGCTCCTTGGCGGGACAAAAAAGTCATTCTTATGCACCAAAGTAAAAGACTCTGGGGTGGGTGGGTGGGGAGAATACAGGTCCATGAAGGATGATAGAGAACATAGTGAGGGTTGTATTGTTATATGAGAAACTGGGGGATGTTATGCATGTACAAACTATTGTATTTACTGTTGAATGTAAAACATTAATTCCCCAATAAAGAAATAAAAACAAAAAGTCATTCTTAGAGAAATTGGAAAGGAAGACATGTCCTTGCTGGGAGGTTATAGTCCCAAGGCTTGTGGGGGTGGGGGGGTTGGTGGTGGTGGTGGTGATGGGTATGGGTGCCTCTGAAACGGTCAAGGACACTAAAGATGGGAGGGAAGGTGGCCGAGGGTGGCACAGTGGGTAAAGCATTGGACTCTCAACATAAGGTCCAGAAACATATATTATACTCTGGTTTTCTTTCATCTCTCTCCTTCTCTCTCATGTTAAAAAATCAATGGGGGAGGTGCCAGGTGGTGGCGCACTGGATTGAGCTCACATGTTACAACACACAAGGACCCAGATTTAAGCCCCCAGTCCCCACCTGCAGGGGGAAAGCTTCACAAGTGGTGAAGTAGGGCTGCAAGTGTCTCTCTTTATCACCCCCTTCCCTCTTGATTTCTGGCTGTCTCTATCCAATAAATAAAGATTTAAAAAAATCAGTGGGGGTCTAGGGGAAGGCAGTGGCGTACCAGGTTAATTGCACACAGTATGAAGCACAAGGACCCACATAAGGATCTGAGTTCAAGCCCCTGGCTCACTACCTGCAGGAGGGTTACTTCACAAGTGGTGAAGAAGGTCTGTAGGTGTCTTTCTCTCTCCCTCTCTATCTTTCCTTCCCCTCTCAATTTCTATTTGTCCTATCCAATAAGATAGAAAAAATGGCCACCATGACTAGTGGATTTGCAACCCCAGGCATAACCCTGGAGGGAAAAGAGAAATCAATAGGGCCAGTAAAATAGCTCATTTGGATAGTGTGTTGCTTTGCGATGTGCAAGACTGAGGTTGAAGTCTGGGCCCCACTGCATTACAGAAAGCTTTGGGGCTGTAGTCTTTTCCATTCTCTTTGCCTTTATCTTTAGAAAACAAGAGAGAGAGAAAGAAAGGGAGAGAGAAAGAAAAGAAAGTGGGAGTGAGATATTTTGGAGAAAACTGAGAAATTGTACACATGTATCAACAACTATTTACTATAAATTGTTAATCCCCCAATAAAAAAAGAAATGAAAAAACAATAAATATTTTTCAATTATGTTAAGGCCTATATTTTAAAGATTTTTTAAAAACCTTTATTTTACTTAATTTGATCAAAGAGAGAGAGAGACTGAAAGGGTAGGGGATAGTGAGGGAGAGAGAGACAGAGACAGAGGGAGACCAACAGACCAGCTTCACTGCCTGTGAAGCTTTTCCCCTATAGGTGGGAACCAGGGGTTTGAACCTGGGTCCTTGTGCATGGTAATGTGTGCACTTAACCAGATGCATCACCGCCTGGCCCCAAAATATATTTCTTTTTTATTTATTTTCCCTTTTGTTGCCCTTATTGTTTTTTTAAATATTTATTCCCTTTTTGCTGCCCTTGTTGTAGTTATTATTGTTGTTGTTATTGCTGTTGTTGGATAGGACAGAGAGAAATGGAGAGGGGAGGGGAAGACAGAGGGGGAGAGAAAGATAGACACCTGCAGACCTGCTTCACCGCTTGTGATGCGACTCCCCTGCAGGTGGGGAGCCAGGGACTCAAACCAGGATCCTTATGCCGGTCCTTGGGTTTTGCGCCACCTGCACTTAACCCACTGTGCTACTGCCCGACCCCCTATTTTTATTTTTTTACCAGAGCACTGTTCAGCTCTGGTTTATGGTGGTGCAGGGGATTGAGCCTGGGACTTTGGAGCCTCAGGCATGAGTCTCCTTGCATAACCATTATGCTATCTACCCCCTACCCCAATATTTTTTAAAGATTTTATTATTTTTTTAAAAATTTTATTATATTTATTTATTTTCCCTTTTGTCGCCCTTGTTTTTTATTGTTATTGTAGTTATTATTGTTGTTATTGATGTCATCGCTGTTAGATAAGACAGAGAGAAATGGCGAGAGGAGGAGAAGACAGAGGTGAAGAGAAAGACACTTGCAGACCTGCTTCACTGCCTGTAAAGTGACTCCCCTGCTGGTGGGGAGCCGGGATCCTTACCCCGGTACTTGCTCTTAGCACCACATGTGCTTAACCTGCTGCACTACTGCCGACTCCCTTATTTTTTTAATATTTATTTATTTATTCTCTTTTGTTGCCCTTGTTGTTTTATTGTTGTTGTTATTGATGTCGTTGTTGTTGGATAGGACAAAGAGAAATGGGGAGAGGAGAGGAAGACAGAAAGGGGGAGAGAAAGATAGACACCTGCAGACCTGCTTCACCACCTGTGAAGTGACTACCCTGCAGGTGGGGAGCCGGGGGCTCGAACCAGGATCCTTACGACAGTCCTTGTGTTTCGCACCATGTGCATTTAACCCACTGCGCTACCATGACAAGATTTTATTTTTATTGTATTTATTTTGAATAGAGACAGAAATTGAGAGGGAAGGGGGAGATAGAGGATGAGAGACACGTGTAGCACTGTTTCACCACTCATGAAGCTTCTTTCTGCATGTGGGGACCAGGGCTTGAACTTGGATCCTTGAGCACTGTAATGTGTGCATTCAACCAGGTGCACCAGCACCCTGCCACAATAAATAAAATTCTCAAAAGATATGAGGGAAACTGCTCACAGAAACTGCTATAAAGTTCACCTTGTGAATGTTTTAGCCCTGGAAAATGTAACTGAATCCTGATTCTCACTGTAGCACTGTTTGGTTTCTTTTGGGTGTGGTGTGAGTGTGGAATCTCCAACTCACCATTCCTACACCACCCTGGAGTGACCAGGGACTAATCTCTAGGGACCCTTCAGGGACCACTAGTTCTACTGCTTGGAGTCCTGGTGAATCTGCGCTGTTCTGATCTCGTTTGTGCCAGCACTCAGAATTGTCAAAAACTACCTTTTACCTGGAGAGTTAAGAACCAATTTCTGGGGGTTGGGCAGTGGAGTGTTTCAATGAGCACACACATTACCAGGCTCGAGGACCCAGGATTGAGCCCCTAGTCCCCACCTAAAGGGGGGAAGCTTCGTGAGTGGTGAAACAAGTCTACAGGCATCTTCCTTTTCCTCTCTATCTCCTCCTCCCCTCTCATTTTCTCTCTGTCCTATCAAATAAAAAATAGGAAAGGGGTGCCATGGAGGAGAGAGCATAATGGTTATGCAAACCGACTCTCATGCCTGAGGCTCCCGGGTCCCAGGTTCAAACCCTTACACCACCATAAGCCAGAGCTGAGTAGTGCTCTGGGGGGGGGGGGAGAAAAAGGGGGGAGGGCAAGTGACGGTGGAGGCAGTGAATTTATAGTGCTGACACCAAGTCCCAGCGATAACCCAGGTGGCATAAATAAATCAATAAATAAAATCCTAAGGCTGGGGGATAGTATAATGGTTATGTAAAGAGACTTTTGCCTGAGGCTCCAAAGTCCCTGGTTCAATCCTCAGCATTACCATAAGCCAGAGCTGAGCAGTGCTCTGCTAAAAAAGAAAAGAAGGGGGCCAGGCGGTAGCGAAGCGGGTTAAGTGCACTTGGCGGGAAGCGCAAGGACAGGTTTAAGGATCTGGGTTAGAGCCCCTGGCTCCCCACCTGCAGAAGGGATCGAATCACAAGCAGTGAAGCAGGTCTGCAGGTGTCTATCTTTCTCTCCCCCTCTGTCTTCCCCTCCTGTCTCAATTTCTCTCTGTTCTATCCAACAACAGTAATAACAACGATAACAATAATAACAACAACAAAAAACAAAAGGGGAAAATATGGCCTCCAGGAGCAGTGGATTCCTAGTGTAGGCACTGAGCCCCAGAGATAACCCTGAAGGCAAAAAAAAAAAAAAAAAAAAAAAGAAAGAAAGAAAGGGAAAAAGAGAGAGAAGAAAAGGTAGAAAGAGGAGAAAAGAGAAGAACTAGTTCCTATGAAGGCCATTAGGACCTTCCTTGGACTATTTCCACCTTTTTTTTTTTTTTTTGGTGTGTCATTAGAATGCTCTTTATGTGTCATGAACCTGGGAGGTGGCACAATGGATTGTATGCTCAAATTGAAAGAATGAGGTCCACAGAGTTCAATCTCTGACACCCCATATGCCAGAGTGATGCTGTTTCCCTCTTCCCTTCCTCCTCCCTCTCATGCTCTATCTTCTGTTAAATGCATATACACAGGGGGGCGGGGAGCGCAGCGGGTTAAGCGCACATGGCACTAAGTGCAGGGCTTGGGGATCCCATTTAGAGCTCCCGGCTCCCCACCTGTAAGGAAGGGGGGGTCGCTTCACAATCAGTGAAGCAGGTCTGCAGGTGTTTATCTTTATTTACTTCCTTATTTATTTTAAAAGGGAGACATTAACAGAACCGTAGGATAGGAGGGGTACAACTCCACACAGTTCCCACCACCAGATCTCTATATCCCATCCCCTCCCCTGATAGCTTTCCTATTCTTTATCCCTCTGGAAGTATGGACCCAAGGTCATTGTGGGTTGCAGAAGGTGGAAGGTCTGGCTTCTGTAATTGCTTCCCCACTGAACATGGGCGTTGACTGGTTGGTCCATACTCCCAGTCTGCCTCTCTCTTTCCGTAGAAGGGTGGGTCTCTGGGGAAGCGGAGCTCCAGGACACATTGGTGGGGTTGTCTGTCCAAGGAAGTCTGGTCGGCATCATGCTGGCATCTGGAACCTGGTGGCTGAGTAATGACGCTGGAGGGTTGTCATTCCACACCTGAAGTCTCTGGACACAGTCTGAAGTGAAGCATGCTGAGGTGGCACTCGTTTTGCTGATTAGGTTGTGATCGGAGGATGCAATATTATTTGATATGAATTGAGAGAAGCATGCAGGAAAGTGTGCACCACACTAAGGTTCCAGGACTGGGGGAAATATAGGCTCTATAGTGGAAATGTGAGGTTCCTGCTGTTTTAGGGTTCAAGAAGACAATGGATAGTTATTGTTATCATCTCATTATTTGGTAATTGGGTTAACTTTGAAAAGTCCCTTTGTTAGGGTTTGCTGTATAATACCCAACATCTTGTATATAGCTGTGCCACCAGTTGCTTCTGTTCTCCCTGGTCTAGGCTTCTGAGAGAGTCAACATATCAAAGACTCAGCCTATGTATTAAAAAGATTGTCTGTACTCCCTGCCAGCTTCTATGAAGCCAACATCACCCTGATACCAAAAGCAGACAGGGACACAACCAAAAAAGAAAACTACAGACCAATATCTCTGATGAACATAGATGCAAAAATATTGAACAAAATTCTAGCCAATCGGATACAGCAGTATATCAAAAAGATTGTCATCATGACCAAGTGGGGTTTATCCCAGGCATGCAAGGTTGGTTTAATATACGTAAATCAATCAATGTGATCCACCACATCAACAAAAGCAAGACCAAAAACCACATGGTCATATCAATAGATGCAGAGAAAGCCTTTGACAAAATACAACATCCCTTTATGATCAAAACACTACAAAAAATAGGAATAGATGGAAAATTCCTGAAGATAGTGGAGTCTATATATAGCAAACCTACAGCCAACATCATACTCAATGGTGAAAAACTGGAAGCATTTCCCCTCAGATCAGGTACTAGACAGGGCTGCCCACTATCACCATTACTATTCAACATAGTGTTGGAAGTTCTTGCCATAGCAATCAGGCAGGAGCAAGGAATTAAAGGAATACAGATTGGAAGAGAAGAAGTCAAACTCTCCTTATTTGCAGATGACATGATAGTATACATGGAAAAACCTAAGGAATCTAGCAAGAAGCTTTTGGAAATCATCAGGCAATACAGTAATGTGTCAGGCTATAAAATTAACATTCAAAAGTCAGTGGCATTCCTCTATGCAAACACTAAGTTAGAAGAAATTGAAATCCAGAAATCAGTTCCTTTTTCTATAGCAACAAAAACAATAAAATATCTAGGAATAAACCTAACCAAAGAAGTGAAAGACTTGTATACTGAAAATTATGAGTCACTACTCAAAGAAATTGAAAAAGACACAAAGAAGTGGAAAGATATTCCATGCTCATGGGTTGGAAGAATTAACATCATCAAAATGAATATATTACCCAGAGCCATCTACAAATTTAATGCTATCCCCATCAAGATCCCAAGCACATTTTTTAGGAGAATAGAAAAAATGCTACAAATGTTTATCTGGAACCAGAAAAGACCTAGAATTGCCAAAACAATCTTGAGAAAAAAGAACAGAACCGGAGGCATCACACTGCCAGATCTCAAACTATATTATAGGGCCATTGTCATCAAAACTGCTTGGTACTGGAACATGAACAGACACACTGACCAGTGGAATAGAATTGAGAGCCCAGAAATGAGGCCCCACACCTATGGACATCTAATCTTTGACAAAGGGGCCCAGACTATTACATGGGGAAAGCAGAGTCTCTTCAACAAATGGTGTTGGAAACAATGGGTTGAAACATGCAGAAGAATGAAGCTGAATCACTGTATTTCACCAAATACAAAAGTAAATTCCAAGTGGATCAAGGACTTGGATGTTAAACCAGAAACTATCAGATACTTAGAGGAAAATATTGGAAGAACTTTTTTCCGCATAAATTTTAAAGACATTTTCAATGAAACGAATCCAATTACAAGGAAGACTAAGGCAAGTATAAACCTATGGGACTCCATCAAATTAAAAAGCTTTTTCACAGCAAAAGAAACCACTACCCAAATCAAGAGACCCCTCACAGAATGGGAGAAGATCTTTACATGCCATACATCAGATAAGAGTTTAATAACCAACATATATAAAGAGCTTACCAGACTCAACAACAAGACAACAAATAACCCCATCCAAAAATGGGGGGAGGACTTGGACAGAATATTCACCACAGAAGAGATCCAAAAGGCCGAGAAACACATGAAAAAATGCTCCAAGTCTCTGATTGTCAGAGAAATGCAAATCAAGACAACAATGAGATATCACTTCACTCCTGTGAGAATGTCACACATCAGAAAAGGTAACAGCAGCAAATGCTGGAGAGGATGTGGGGTCAAAGGAACCCTCCTGCACTGCTGGTGGGAATGTCAATTGGTCCAACCTCTGTGGAGAACAGTCTGGAGAACTCTCAGAAGGCTAGAAATGGACCTACCCTATGACCCTGCAATTCCCCTCCTGGGGATATATCCTAAGGAACCCAACACATCCATCCAAAAAGATCTGTGTACACATATGTTCTTGGCAGCACAATTTGTAATAGCCAAAACCTGGAAGCAACCCAGGTGTCCAACAACAGATGAGTGGCTTAGCAAGTTGTGGTATATATACACAATGGAATACTACTCAGCTGTAAAAAATGGTGACTTCACCGTTTTCAGCCGATCTTGGATGGACCTTGAAAAAATCATGCTGAGTGAAATAAGTCAGAAACTGAAGGATGAATATGGGATGATCTCACTCTCAGGCCGAAGTTGAAAAACAAGATTAGAAAAGAAAACACAAGTCGAACCTGAAATGGAATTGGAGTATTACACCAAAGTAAAAGACTCTGGGGTGGGTGGGTGGGTGGGGAGAATACAGGTCCATGAAAAATGATGAATGAAATAGTGGGGGTTATATTGCTAAATGGGAATCTGGGGAATGTTATGCATGTAAAAAAAAAAAAAAGAAGTAGAAACGCAAAGCAGAAATTGACTGAGTTTGGAGTATGGCACCAAAGTAAGAAAGCAGAAGTATACTAGAGTTTGCAGTGAGTATCTCCCTAATACTTCCTCTCCACTTTTCCAAGCTTTGGGTCCATGATTGCTCAACAATGTTTGGCTTTGTATGTTAATTCTCTTTTCAGTCACCAGGTTCCAGGTGTCATCAGGATGCCGGCCAGACTTTCCTGGATTGAAGACCCCACCAATGTGTCCTGGAGCTCAGCTTCCCCAGAGACCCATCCTACTAGGGAAAGAGAGAGGCAGACTGGGAGTATGGACCGACCAGTCAACGCCCATGTTCAGCGAGGAAGCAATTACAGAAGCCAGACCTTCTACCTTCTGCAACCCTCAATGACCCTGGGTCCATGCTCCCAGAGGGATAGAGAATGGGAAAGCTATCGGGGGAGGGGGTGGGATATGGAGATTGGGCGGTGGGAATTGTGTGGAGTTGTACCCCTCCTACCCTATGGTTTTGTTAATTAATCCTTTCTTAAATTTAAAAAAAAAAAAAAAAAAAGATTGTGCTTTAAAAAGTTTGAGACATACAATCAATTTTCCCATCTCATATTAATTAGTGATTTATGTGACTACAAATTAATAGGAGGGTACATAAACTCCATTCCCACCACCAAAAACTGTGTCCCATCCCCCCCCCCCCCACCGCCCTGGGAAGCCGAATGTCCACCCTTACCCTCACCCCAGAGATTTTACGTTGGTGCCCTACTCCAGATTTAGTCAAATCCTGCTTTTAGTTTCCCTTTCTATTCTTTCTCAACTTCTGTTGATGAGTGGGATCATCCCATACTCATCTGTATCTTTCTTACTTAACTCACTTAGCATAATTCCTTCTAGCTCCATCCAACATGGGTCAGAGAAGGTGGGTTCATTGTTCTTAATAGCTGCGTAGTGCAGGTATTTATCTTTCTCTCCCCCTCTCTATCTTCCCCATCTCTCTCAATTTCTCCCTGTCCTGGTCAACAACAACAGCAATAATAACAACAATAATAATGGCGACAATAAACAAGAGCAACAAAAAGGGAAAAAAAAGGCCTCCAGGAGCAGTGGATTCATAGTGTAGGCACCGAGTCCTAGCAATAAACCTAGAGGCAAAAACAAAACAAAACAAAACAAAACACCATATATACATATATAAAGTACTTGTAAGAGGCCAGGTAGCAGTGCAACTGGTTAAGCACACACATCACCATGTACAAGGACCTGGGTTCAAGTCCTTGGTCCCCACTTGCATGGGGAAAGTTTCATGAGTATGAAGCCATGCTTCAGGTATCTCTCTTTCTCTCCCCCTTTCCTCCCACTTCTGTCTTTATCCAATAAATAAATAAATAAAATTCAAACAAAACAGTAATTTAAAAAAAGATGGTAGCAGACAGCAAGAAAGGAAGACTGTTAAACGTGATCATCCAATAAAGAGATCAGTTGGACTGACCAAGAGTGTGGAAGAACTTGGGTGGTTACCAGGAGTTCATCTACCTCCTGACCTAATGAAGAGGCTAACAGAGTTCAGGAATCCACTCTACAGGGAAGGGTTTGGGAGAACCCTGCTGACACAGTGTCATACAGAAGGAATTTCACATATTCACAGGGGTGGCAGAAGAATCCTTCTGATGTTTTGAGCCCAAAAATCTCTGGCCCAAAGGCTATCTCTGCTTTCTGAGACAAGAATCCCTGTTTTGCATGCAGAGGTAAACCCAGACAGTTTGAAGCAATGCCCTCAATTTACTCAGCAGGATAAATGCCATTCCATCCTGAGCATATTCAGAATTCAATGGGAGGATGATAAACTCAACTCAACTCATTGTATCCCTATTTCGGAGTTAAGCTTATCAGAGTCTATGGAATTTGGTATTTAATTTTTTTGTAAGGTTTAGAGAATGCTCCCCCCTTTCTTTTATTTCACAAGACAGAGAAATGGGAGGGGAAGGGTGATAGAGGGAGAGAGAAAGACAGACACCTGTAGACCTGCTTCACTACTTCTGAAGCTTCCTCCCTGCAGGTGGGGACCAATGGTCTGCACCCAGGTCCTTGCACATGGTAATGTGTGCTCCTGCCCAGCCCCTAGAGAATGTATTGAATTGGAGAATTTGACATATTAGCTTAATGACTCCAGGGTAAAATAATTTGGGTACTCATTTTAGACTTACATGAGATAATTTTCCTAGTTTACAAATAGAATGGAAAGAAAATTTGCTGGGTTCAAGCCTCTGGGCCCCACTGCAGGGCTAAAGTTTTGTGAGTGGTGAAGCAGTGCTTTCTCTCTCTCCCCCCACTCCCTCTCGATGTCCCTGTCTCTAGCCAATGAATAAATAAATATTAAAAAAGAATTAACATCCACTAGATTTATATTTAATATATTAGATGTATAAGATCGATATTTGCAGATTCAGAAAAGTACATGATTTCTTTCTTTCTTTCTTTCTTTTTTTTTTACCAGAGTACTGCTCAGCTCTCACTTATGGTGGTGCTGGGATTGAACCTGGGACCTTTGGTGCTTCAAGCATTAAAGTTTCTTTTTTCTTTTTAATATTTCTTTTTTTCCCTTCTGTTGCCCTTGTTTTCTATTGTTGTTATTGATGTTGACATTGTTAGATAGGACAGAGAGAAATGGAGAGAGGAGGGGAAGACAGAGAGGGGGAGAGAAAGATAGACACCTGCAGACCTGCTTCACCGCCTGTGAAGTGACGTCCCTGTAGGTGGGTAGCCGGGGACCAACTGGGATCTTTACGCCTGTCCTTGTACTTTGCACCACCTGCGCATAACCCGCGGCGCTACTACCTGACTCCCAAAATTTTTTTCTTTTCTTTTTTCTTTCCTCTCTCTCCATCTCTCTCTCTCTTTCTTAATAACCATTATGTTTTCTCCCCAGCCCTCAGCTTTGGATTATGGTGGTGCTGAGGACTGAATCTGAAACTTTGGAACTCAAATGTATCCAAATCTTTTTGCAGAACCATTATGCTGTCTCCGCCTTACTCCCAATTTGAATTTGTTGAGCAGAGTCCATGCTCCCCATGATAACTCCAGCACACAGGTATTTGGCACACAGCAAGTACTCAACAAATATATGAAGCTGAGCTGAGAAGTCATATAAAAAAGACACTAATGCTTCTAGCAGACAAACTGCCAATTCAGACAGAGAGTACCGGAAGAGGGGCAGTTCTGAGGGAAGAGGATGAAGTCAAGGTGAACTTGCAGTGTCTATGCCATGAACTGATAATAGTTTGTAAGGTCACGTGGAGGGTAGACCCTCGGGAAAACAGCCAGGAGTAGGAGATGTTAGCGACGGGGGTGGGGTGGGGTTGGGGATGGCTAGCAGCAAGGTTTGGACATGAGATGAATGGATTAAGCATAAAGCATTATTGATTTTATTATTTTTAATTTTATTAGTGACTTAATATTGATTTATAAAATTATAATATAACAGGGGTATAATACCACACTGTTCCCACCACCAGAGTTCAGTTGTTGTCTTTTCTATTTTTTTTTTGCCTCCAGTTGCTGGGGTTCAGTGCTGGCACTATGAATCCTCTGCTTCTGGCTTGTTTTTGTTTTTCACTTTTCATTTGATAGTACAGAAAGAAATTGAAATATTAAAAAAATAAGGGAGTCAGGCGGTAGTGCAGCAGGTTAAGCACATGTGGTGCTAAGAGCAAGTACCGGGGTAAGGATCCCGGCTCCCCACCGGCAGGGGAGTCGCTTCACAGGCGGTGAAGCAGGTCTGCAGGTGTCTATCTTTCTCTCCTCCTCTCTGTCTTCCCCTCCTCTCGCCATTTCTCTCTGTCTTATCTAACAGCGATGACATCAATAACAACAATAATAACTACAATAACAATAAAAAACAAGGGCGACAAAAGGGAAAATAAATAAATATAATAAAATTTTTAAAAAAATAATAAAATCTTTAAAAAATATTGGGGTAGGGGGTAGATAGCATAATGGTTATGCAAGGAGACTCATGCCTGAGGCTCCAAAGTCCCAGGCTCAATCCCCTGCACCACCATAAACCAGAGCTGAACAGTGCTCTGGTAAAAAAATAAAAATAGGGGGTCGGGCAGTAGCACAGTGGGTTAAGTGCAGGTGGCGCAAAACCCAAGGACCGGCATAAGGATCCTGGTTTGAGCCCCTGGCTCCCCACCTGCAGGGGAGTCGCATCACAAGCGGTGAAGCAGGTCTGCAGGTGTCTATCTTTCTCTCCCCCTCTGTCTTCCCCTCCCCTCTCCATTTCTCTCTGTCCTATCCAACAACAGCAATAACAACAACAATAATAACTACAACAAGGGCAGCAAAAAGGGAATAAATATTTAAAAAAACAATAAGGGCAACAAAAGGGAAAATAAATAATAAAAAAGAAATATATTTTGGGGCCAGGCGGTGATGCATCTGGTTAAGTGCACACATTACCATGCACAAGGACCCAGGTTCAAACCCCTGGTTCCCACCTATAGGGGAAAAGCTTCACAGGCAGTGAAGCTGGTCTGTTGGTCTCCCTCTGTCTCTGTCTCTCTCTCACTATCCCCTACCCTTTCAGTCTCTCTCTCTCTTTGATCAAATTAAATAAAGGTTTTTAAAAAATCTTTAAAATATAGGCCTTAACATAATTGAAAAATATTTGTTTTTTCATTTCTTTTTTTATTGGGGGATTAACAAGAGAACTCACTTGGGTGGCGTATTTACTTTTTCATGGGTATGACCCAGGTTCAAGCCTGGTTTCCACTGCAGAGGGAAGCTTCTTTGCTGCAATGTTTTTCTCTGTCTCTATTTTTAAAATTTATTTAATTATTTTAGATAGAGATGGAGATAAATTGAGAGGGAAGGGAGAGACAGAGGAGAAACTTATAGCACTGCTTCACCACTTGTGAAGCTTCTCACTGCAGGTGGGGTTTATTTATTTCCACCAGGGTTATCACTGGGACTTGGTGCCTGCAGTATGAATCCACTGCTCCTGGCAGACATTTTCTCCCCTGCAGGTGGACAATGGGAGTTTGAACCTGTGTCCTCGGGCATGGTAATGTGTGTGCCACAGCTCGGCCTCCAGTTCCTCCCTCCCTCCCTTCATTCTTTCTGCCACCAAGTTTATTGTTAGAGCTCAGTGCCTTCTTTGACTCCCCCATCCCCCAGCAGCAATTTCTTTTCCCCATAGACTGAAAGAGGAAGGGAGGGAAGGAGAGAGAGAGAAAGAGAGGGAGAAAGAGAGGGAGAAAGAGAGAGAGAAAAAAAGAAGAGGAGGAGGAGGAGAGGGGAAAAGAGTAGAGTAGAATAGAGGAGAGGAAAAGAGACATGCAGCATGCCTCACAAAGCTTCCCCTTGTAGATGGGGAGCAAGAACTTGAATCCATGTCCTTGTGAAAGGTAATGTGTGCACTCGACTGGGCGTGCCACCACTTGACTGCTCAGTTTAGGTGGCAGCACTGGCTACTGCCCTGCACTCTGAAACAGCCCTGGTGATACTGAATAGGAAGACTGGAGTTCTGGCAGATGGTGGCTTTCACACCTAACCCCACCTCTTATTGTATGGCATTTACTGGGAATCTCTACAAACCCTTGTTCCGACATGTAAAAAAGTAAGGCAAAAATAGTACTTAGGGACTCCACTTGAAAAATCAAACAAGAAGGGATGTAAGGGGTGTAGAGAACTCAGAATTAAGGCTCTTGACACTTATTGATGTCTCAGCAGACAGATGGCAGTGTGATGGTTCAATCAACAGTCTGGGGGATGCATGTGGGGTCTTTTCTGGAGGAAATATTAATGATGGGGCCGGGTGGTGGCGCACCTGATTGAGCGCACACGTTACAATGCACAAGGACCCAGGTTCAAGCCCCCGGTCCTCACCTGCAGGGGGAAAGCTTCACAAGTGGTGAAGCAGGGCTGCAGGTGGCTCTCTGTCTCTCACCCTCTCTATCCCTCCCCTCTCGATTTCTGACTGTCTCTATCCAATAAATAAAGATAATAAAAAAAAATTTTAAAAAAGGAAATATTAATGATGTTCTTTTTCCTTTTTTTAAAATTTATTTTATTTATTCCCTTTTGTTGCCCTTGTTGTTTTATTGTTGTAGTTATTATTGTTGTTGTCATCGTTGTTGGATAGGACAGAGAGAAATGGAGAGAGGAGGGGAAGACAGAGAGGGGGAGAGAAAGATAGACACCTGCAGACCTGCTTCACCGCCTGTGAAGCGACTGCCCTGCAGGTGGGGAGCCGGGGCTCGAACCGGGATCCTTATGCTGGTCCTTGTGCTTTGCGCCACCTGCGCTTAACCCGCTGCGCTACAGCCCGACTCCCGTTCTTTTTCCTTTTTAAAAAATACTTTTAGGGGTGGAGGAGATAAGTTATGCAAACAGACTTTCATGCCTGAGGTTCCAAGATCCTAGGTTTAATCTCCCATTCTACTATATGCCAAAGCTGAGCAGTGCTCTGGTTAAAAAGAAAAAGAAAGGGGTCCAGGAGATGGCGCAGTGGATAAAGCATCAGACTCTCAGGCATGAGGTCCTGAGTTCAGTCCCCGGCGGCACATGTAACAGAGTGATGTCTGGCTCTTTCTCTCTCCTGCTATGTTTCTCATTAATAAATATATAAAATCTTTAAAAAGAAAAAAAGATGATTTATTGGATAGAGACAGAGAGAAACTGCGACGGAAGGAGGGTGAGGAGGGGAGCGACACCTGCAGCCCTGCTTCAGTGTTTCTGGAGCTTCTTCCCTGCAGGCGGGAACGAGGGGCTTCAACTCTGGTCTTTATACATTGTAACATATGCACTCAACCCAGTGTGGCATTGGCCGCCTCTATTAATGCTTTGATCTTATGAAGTAGTAAGAATTACTAGGTGAAGATTTAAGCAGGTGAATAGGAGTAAAGACAGAAGTTCTACAAGATCTATGTGGCTGGCAGAACAGCTCACTTGGACAGTGTGCTGCTTTGCCACGTGCACCACCCAGGTTCAAGCCTGGTCCTCCCTGCATTGAAGGAAGCTTCAGTGCTACTTAACTCTTTCACTCTCTCTCTCCCTCTGCGTCTGGCTTTTTTAAAAAAAAAGTTCTATGCAGAGAAGTGCCCTTGTAAAAGTGAGGTGGGGGGAATGCCTATCTTGTATGACCTTAGTGTCCCAGAGAGGCTGTGGCCTTGGGTTAAAAAAAATCTGTGACAGATTAGGTGGAAGACGGCCGCAGTGTGTGAGGTTACCAAGGGTCCCCAAGTCAGCCAAAAAAAATTTTTTTTTTTTTTTTATCATTTTAACTTAGGTGTAATGGGATCCTCTTAAGCTTGTTAGGTCAGGAGACGACATGACTTAATTTTTTGTTAGACCATTCAAGTTGCAGAATGGAGAATGGATTGAACAGGGCAGTTCCACAGTAGGGAAACCACCTGCATGATCCTGGTGAGAAATGACAGTAGTCTGAACCAAGATAAAAACAAATAAACAAAAATAAACAAATAAACAGGGCATGGGGTGGTAGCGCTGTAGTTACACGCAGGTGGCAGAAAGCACAGAAAGTTACACGCAGGTGGCAGAAAGTGGGGGCGACTCAAGGTCCAGAATAAGGATCCTGGTTCCAGGCCCGCCTCCCCACCTACAGGGGAGTCGCTTCACAATCGGTGAAGCAGGTCTGCAGGTGTCTGTCTTTCTCTCCCCCCCCTGTCTTCCCTTCCTCTCTCCATTTCTCTCTGTCCTACCCATCAACAAAGTCATCAATAACAAGAATAGTAATAACTACAACAATAAAACAAGGGCAACAAAAGGGAATAAACAAATATTAAAGAGAATAATCAGAAAGAAGAGAAAGGAAAACAACATACTTTGGGCTGAGGAGATAGTATAATGATAAGTGCTTGAGGTTCTGGTGTCCCAGGTTCGATTCCCAATAGCACCACAAGCCAGCAGGGCTCTGGTTGAAAAAAAAAAAAAAAAAAAAAACACCAAAAAGGGATTCGGGCGGTAGCGTAGCGGGTTAAGCGCACTTGGCAAAATGCTCCAGGACCGGCATAAGGATCCCGGCTCGAGCCCCCGGCTCCCCACCTGCAGGGGAGTCCTTCACAAGCGGTGAAGCAGGTCCGCAGGTGTCTTTTTCTCCCCCTCTGCCTTCCCCTCCTCTCTCCATTTCTCTCTGTCCTATCCAGTACCAAAGACAACAACAACAATAAAACAAGGGCAACAAAAGGAAATAAATATTAAAAACAAAACACTAAAAAAACCCGGGAACAACAATTTTAAAGATCTAACTGAAAATATAGATTTGAAAATATAGAAGCGAGGAAAGACTGAAGAATTATCGTTAGGTTTCTGGTCTAAGCAATTGCGTAGTTGGTTGGTGGTGTACTTGTTTTTATTTATTTACTTACTTGGAGAAAAAGTCTGTTTTTTGGACGTGTTCAATTTTCACGTAGACAGAACCTGGATGAAAATGAAAGTTTTCTGACTGTGTCAGCTGCCTTTTGCCTCCCTCTTGGGTGGAGGTGGGGTACTTAGTAGTCCCCAAGATTCAACTGTGGGGTTCATGAGGATTTCCAAGAAAAAATAGGGATGGAGTAAGGAGTGTTAAAATACACAGGTGCTCCGGTTAGCAAGGCACCATTCTGGAAATAACAACACTTGAGTAACCAGTCTGCATGATTCTTAGTAGTTTCGTTAGTCTGATAGTCTTCCTAGCACACAAAAAGAAACCAAGCCTCGGGCAGGGGTAGATAGCATAGCGGTTATGCAAAGAGACCCCTCATGCCTGACGCTCCGAAGTCCCATGTTCAATCCCCTGCACCACCATAAACCAGAGTTGAGCAGTGCTCTGGCAAAATAAGAGACAAACCAAGCCAAAAGACAAAATAAACCAAGACTGCCTTTTCACGTGTCTCTAACACTAGGTCTCTACAATCCACCCCTTCCTACTTCTCAGGCACCTTATTACTATTGTTGTTGTTGTCGTTATTTGGGGGTGCCTGGTGGCGGCCTGGTTCCTATTCTCTCTCTACTCATCCTGTCAACCCCCAGAGCAAGACTTCGTGTTTTCCCTCACTAGGCGCATGTTCAGCGCAACCAAGGAAAACGTGGCCCAGAACGAGCCGGCTTCTCGGGACATCCGCCGAGTGCACGCGTGCATTAGGATTTCGTTCTGGACACAAACTTTGGCTTTCAGATGCGCGGGCAGAGTTTGAAAGGGGGAAGAAGGCGCGGTCGCCGGAGAGAGGGGGGCTCCTGCGGCCGCGCCGCGCCGCGCCGAGGAAGCAGCCGCCCGGCGCCTTGCGATTGTCTGGGGCGCGCCCCGGAGGCCCGAGACCCGCGTTGGGGGCGAGCAATGTCGCTATTTCCACACTAGCAACCATCTTGGACCGCGGGCGCCACCATTCGCCCGATCCAGTCTCTCCCCCGGTTCCGGTCTCCCTCCAAACCTGCCGAGCTAAAAGCGGGGGCGAGCCAGGCCGCGGACGACCCCCGGACCCCCCGGCCCAGTCCGGACCCCGCCGCGCCGCGCCGAGGCTGCTCCGACCTCCCCATCATGGCGGCTGCCGGGCGGGGAAGCTGAGCCCGTGCGTCGCGTGCGTGCTCCCTCCCTCCCCTCCCCCTCCTCGGCGGCGGCGGCGGCGGCAGAGGCGGCAGCGCTCGCCATTGCCGCTGGTGGCAGGAGGCTGCGAGGAGCCGGCGCGGTCGTAGTCTCCACGGCGCAGGCCCACGGTAGCGCAGCCGCTCTGAGGTGAGTGCCCTACCGCGCAATCTCCAGCTATTTCAGCCCCGGCGCAGCCGCAACACGCCGCCCGCCCGCCGGCCGGCCGGCCCGCCCCGCAGCCGGCACCCTGCCGCCCCCGGCTCCGGGCCTGGGCCCCCGCCGGATTCGGCCCGCCTCAGGCAGGGGGCCCCGGCCCGGCCCCGTCAAACTGCCACCCCGAGGATGAGCAGGCCGCACTAGGCCCCAGGCGTCCTGGCGGGCTCGGGAGGGAGGCTCTGCCCTCCCGAGAGCCCCAGGGTTCCGGCCTCCCCCGCCGCCTGAGACTCTCGGGGCCGCGGCCTCCTCCCCGCCATGGAACCCGGGGCCGGGGCCGAGCTTCCCGCGGGCTCGGGAGCGGGAGGCCCGGGAGAGAGAGCGCGCCGGGCCGCGGGCGCGGGAGGTGGGCGGGCTGCGCGGGAGCGGGACCGCGGCTCCCGGCTCGCCCCCTCGGCCCCGGCCGGGTCTGGCCCGCGGTCGGGCGGGCGGGCGGGCGGGCGGGCGGCGCGGCGGGCTGGGCCGGGCCGGGCCGGGCCGGGGCGCGGGAGCTGCTGTCTCCTGCGGGAGAGGAGGCGGGCTGGCCGGGCGACCGCCGGAGCTTCCCTCCCGCCGGGGTGGCGTGGGCTGGTTACCCAGGTAGACCGGGGGGGACGCTGGAATATGGCGCGTTGCCCATCTTCTTTGCAAGTTAGGAAGCGGCCGGGCGGCAGCGGCGGCGGTTCGAGGAGGAGGGCGCAAAGTCCTTTTGTACGCCGAAATAAGGAGCGACATTGTGTTTTCTTCCCCGGCCGAGATGATGCCGTTGGCGGGGCCTCGGGGTGCATTGGACTGGGAGGGGGAGTGGCGCGACCCTGGGCTCGAACCGAACCTTTGCTGCTGGAAAGACGGCCTCCCGATGGCTTTGTGCATGGGTGTGATCCCACATCCTCAGCGGGTTTTTTTTTTTTTTTGGAAGTGGGGGCGACTCAAGGGTTTGCTCCCCTTCCCCCACGTGTGGTTCACTGCCCCGTGCAGTGATGTCCTGCACTGCTACTCACCTGTTGTGTCGTGGCTGCTGGTCCTCAAAGTTTCTACACTGCAATCTGGCTGTACCCATTAGAACTTGGGGGTTGGTTTTTTTGGTTTTTGTCTTTTTTTAATGTGTTAATTTGTTTTTTCAAGGGCTTCCAATGATAATCTGCTCCAGCCAGTTGGAGGAGCTGTTGCCTGGTCTCCATCCCGCCTCTAGAGCATTTGATTAGAATATATTAATTGCTTACATGGGAGCTGGTCGTGGTGGTGCTTGATTCTTTCTGTGGGCACAGCAGAATTCACATTCTCTTGGCTGTGTAGACACAATGGATCCGGCACCTCCGGAGGTGACAGGTAGAGCGAAGCTGTCAGCTTGAGCCCTGCTGGGCAAGGAGAATGGGTGCATTGCAGCTTAAAAAAAAAATTTTTTTTTTTTTTTTTAATCGTAGAGCATTGGTGCCCGAAGTGATTCTTTTCTTGTTAGATCTTGGGCCCAGCCTTAGTAAAAAGTTCTTTTCTTTTGAGCTTGCACAATAAATTGGTAGGTTGTTCTTCAGTCAGCAGTGTTGAGGAGGGTGGAACCGTGGGGGTGGGGTGTTCGTTGTTGGCTTTTATCTTTTTAATTAAATTCGGTAGTGACCTGGTTCCTTAGAGTTGTTTAAAACTGCCTGATGTGTTATTCTCCCAGGTAATGAAGATATGATGAGTTCTATTTGTGCAGCTGAATTTGAGAGTCCTTATTTTGTGAATGAGAAAGCAGACAGTTGTCATATGTATTGTTGTTTACTTGGGTCCTAGATTGTGTGCAGGATTTTTGTGCCAAAGTTCCCCCCCCCCCCCCCCGAGTTAGATGTGACTTTCAAAAGCCCATGGCCAAAAATCCAGACAAAATAATCAGGTTAGGGATTATTATTGTTTACTATCTTGACTGATTCTTATTTGAAAACCTTTGATTCTGCCCCCCCCCCCCATGGTGCCTCCCTCTAATGTTTATCTCAGATGCAACGTAGAGGAGTGGAAATTATTTTTTGTTTAGCAGCAGTCATATTCTCATTTAGTAAATAAGTAAGTTTCTGTCTCCAAGCCAGGAACTTTATGGAATTTTTTTTCTTTGTTCCTTTTACTAGATTTTAAGAAAATTTAGGGAACTGTAAAACTAAGAGCTGATACTGGTCCTTGTTCAGATGTAAAAGAGATTAAAGAAGAAAGGATTTCAGTTTTCCTTCTATATTCATATATAGTGTGTGTATATATATTCTGATGAAATCTCAAATGGTAGAATTTTGTTTGAAAAGTTAGTTATGCATCCATCTCTTAATTTTGAAGATTCATTTAATTTATTTCATGTAAGAGAAACTAGAACACCACTCTGATACATGTTGGGGGAGGTGGGGAGATAGAATTTGGAGCCTTTAGCATGCATGTACGCACTCTGCCAGTTGAGTTGTTTGTCCTGGCTGCACCATTTCTAATTTTATTAGGGCACTAAAGGACCAAACACCATGATTTAAGAATCTGGACTTAGGGGGCCAGGAGGTGGCGCACCTGGTTGAGCTCACATGTTATAGTGAGCAAGGACCCATGTTTGAGCCCCAGGTCCCCACATGCAGGGGAAAAGCTTCACAAGTGGTGAAGCAGTGCTACAGGTGTCTTTCTGTCTCTCTCTCACTCCCTTCCCTCTCAATTTCTGACTGTCTCTGTACAACAAATAAGTAAAGATAAAAAAAAAAAAAGAATCTGGATTTATATTTCCTCTGCAATGTAGGCTCAACTCAAACCTGGTTTGTCTTCTAGAAGTAATTATTATGAAATAATCACAAGTGGGTGACTTATGAGGAATGTAAGCCCCTTGTGGACTGGGATTAAAATTTTTTATACCTCTGTCATATGTAATAAGGCATCTAGTAAATGTTGGGGAACAATAATGATGAATGGTGATTATGGAAACTAAAGGGGTTTTTACAGATGTTTGGAAAGAGTGCTGATACTTTGTTTTTTTTTAGAAGATGAATTGTCTTCTTTTGGAAGCTCTCTTTCTAGTCCTCTGGAACCCAGGAAATTATTGCATATGTTTAGCTGCCAGATATCTTTAGGCAGGTCTAGTGCTCTATGAGGCAATAGGCTTCATTCATTCATTCATTCATTCATTCATTCATTCATTCATTCATTCATTCATTCCATGATCCTGTGAAGGGTTGGAAAGTTGAATCCAAGAAGTGTCTAACCTCAAGAGTTCCACTGCATTCTCACTGAGGCTTTAGTAACTCCAGGAAACAGGGTTATTGGAAGTTAAGATGTTTTGTGATGCTTACTAAAATAGAGAAATAGTGTTCAGACAATCAAGTTTATAATGTCAGTCTTTGGTTTTATAAAATACTTTTCAGAAAACATTCTTTATGCTAGGGGGTATTTCTCTCTGTTCTCTTGCATTCTCTTTGAGAGCTAAAGCTACTTTCAGCCCAAGTTTGCCCAAAGGTAAAGTAGCAATAAAAAAGAAAGCCACTTACTAAGTTTGTCTTAGAAACATTTTATTTCGACCAAATCCAATCAAAGTTTTTGAGGCTCTGGATACATGTTAATGTTTCTGCATTTTGTATCATATAGTTCTTTATTAGCTAGGGGTGAAAGAGTCACTTTCTTGAGTCTTCACATAGTACTTACATGCATCAGTATTCTACTAAGATGAATGTGCTGGAGGAGAAATAGTAAAAGGAGGTGAAACAAATCAATTTCAGGTGTTTCCAGAAGATTACAACCACATTGAGCTATTGGAAAGTTTCAATCCTGGAGCAACAAGAATGCTTTGTCTAAAGCTACTTTAATGCAATTTGAAAAATGAAGTTTTTACCTGTTAAGGACATTTAAGTGCATTATCTATATCTTGGAACATGTATTCCCCCCAAAAAAATGTAGTTCAGAATTAGACTGTTTTTTTTTCCCCTTCCTTGCACTCAGTGTAGTACAGTTACTGAAGCTTCAAAAAGATTTCATCATTTGGTCTTTGTTCTTTCTTTCACGTGGTCTTTAGGCCAAGTAACTTAAATTGTGAGCACTTGTGTGACTGAAGAAAAGTCAGAATCCCAACTTATCCAGTTTAATGTATTTTCTTTTCTAGTGGTTTATGCCTGTGTATGTGTACAAGAGCCAGACCGTGATTGTGGCGCACGCACTGTCAGCGACAGAACTGAGTTTAAAAAGATGAAAAAAACCAGGGGACAGTTAAGGCAGGCAGACATACTATAATTATGATCCCATGAGACAAATCTATATTGCATCAGCAGCTGCAGTCACGCAGAAGAAAAAGTTAGAATTCTCCAAAATACCAGACCTGGTAACCTATCTTATCCACTGGTGCTGAGCCATCAGGTAATTTCTTGAGGAAGCCATGTCTAGTCAGATGTGGCTTTTGTGTGGGCTGGGGTAAGAGTTGGTGAGGAGAAAAGGAGTAAAGAGGAAAAGTCACTGGTCAAAGAATCTAGTTTGTGTAGACGGGAATTATCAGCGGAATTTTAAAGGGGTGGTATTTTTAAAAGAAGCCAAAAGAGCATCTTTTGTATGGCCCATCAGTTTGGTGATTTATACAACTACTTATGGTGTATTGTTTATTATGGAAGCATAGTACGTCGAAAAATTAATGTGTGCCGATTTCTATGGTTACAAATACGAAACATTTGACTTTTGTATGGTGCCTGATGGGTGGATATAGCGCCAAGCCTTTTTCAGACTTGTCATGAAGTATGCATGAGCTTTGTATGCTTATATGTTAGGGCCAGTTTAAAAAAGGAACTTGCACTTTACTGTTGTTAATTGTAAAGTCTTTGCTTTTTTAGAACTTGGACTGTTTTGTTGCTGCTACTGAATGCTAATGTGGTTAGGTTGGCAGCAGAGCTGTGAAGAACAAGAGGAAGTGAGGAAATGTTCCCATGCGACATTGCTAGATGCTGAGTAGCGGACTGGAAATGGAGAGCTGGGGACTCGGCGCCTAACACTTGTTTTCTGCTCAAGGGAAGATGAGGCATACCTTCCTCCATTGAGAAATAACCTTAAATATGTCCTCACTGTGGTGTTTTTCCATTCAGTCACCAGGCATTGTGATTCAAGACTATATATTCCAGATATGTACTAGGTACCCATTGATATATTCCAGATATGTGTACTAGGTAACCAAGAGAGGACTTCCTTGGTGGGGGAAGTTATGCAGTGGGAGATACATGAAGTTAGAGATTTTTTGTGCAGGGTCTGTGTAAATAGGACTTTGAGGGGTGAGGAGCTATTTAACTTACGGAGAAGAGGCTGGAGAAAGGCAGTCACAGTCTGATCTGAGAAAAAGCAGGTATATGCCATTATAGGGAATATAAATATAGGGAAAAGTAAAGCTGGTGAGGGTGTGACCTGATTGGGAAAGCTTGGGTGGGGGCTTAAATAATTAAGGTAGGGAGTGTTGGAAGAACAGGCTTTGAGGAGGAAGGTAACAGCATTTGATTCTAGATGTGGGACTGTGTGTCAAGTAGGTACCTACAGATTTGAACTGGGACTCTAGGGCAGGTGAGTATCAAGATATGGATCATAACTCAGCATTAAACAGACGTGCCGCATGCCTTATGCCTAGAGGCTACAGGTTCAGTTCCCGATGCCACCTTATGCCAGAGCTGACATGCACAACATCTTGGGTTCAAGACCCTGGTCTCCACTTGCAGGGACAGAAAGCTTCATGCAGTGCTGGAGGTGTCTGCTTTCTGTCTCACTATTGAAAAGAAAGAAAAAGGAAAAAGGATTGCTGGGAAGGGTGGAGTTCTGTGGGCATCAAACACCGGCAGTCACTCTGGTGGGGGAAAAAAGGAACATATCTTTAAAAATACTTAAAGTAGGGAGTCAGGCGGTAGAGCAGGGGTCTGAGCACAGGTGGCGCAGCACAGGTGGCGCAAAGCACAAGGATGGAGTAAGGATCCGGGTTCGAGTCCCGGGGCTCCCCACCTGCAGGGGAGTCACTTCACAAGCAGTGAAGCAGGTCTGCAGGTGTCTGTCTTTCTTTCTGCTGCTCTGTCTTCCCCTCCTCTCTCCATTTCTCTCAATAATATCAATAACAACAATAAAAAAAGGGCAACAAAGTGGTCCAGGAGGTGGCGCAGTGGCTAAGGCACTAGACTCTCAAGCATGAGGTACTGAGTTCAATCCCTGGCAGCACATGTACCAGAGTGATGTCTGGTTCTTCCTCTCTCTCCCCTATCTTTCTCATAAATAAATAAACAAAATCTTTTTTTTAAAAAAAAAAGGGCAACAAAAAAAGGGAAACTAAATAACTATAAAAATAGTTAAAATAATTTAAAGTAACTCCTCTTGATAGGTTTTGAGGTTTTTATAATATTTACATGTAAGTGCAAGGTTTTAAAAAAAATCTTGTTTCAACTATTTATTTTTTTAATCCAGGGTCTTTAACCTGGGTTTTGGTTTTTTTTTTTTTTAATTTTACTTATTTATTAATGAGAGATAGGAGAGGAAGAACCAGACATCACTCTGGCACATGTGCTGTGGGGGATCGAACTCAGGACCTCATGCTTAAGAGTCCAAAGCCTTATCACTGCACCACCCCCCAGACCACACTTTTAACCTGGGTTTTATAGTTTTGGGTTCACTGATACATTTAGACCATGTGTCCAGGAGTCTTTTTTTTTTTTTTTTTCCCAGTCTTGAAATTGTATGAAAATTTGTTTGTGCTTATTGTGATTTCTCTGCAAAGAGGGTCCGTAACATTTATGAGATTCTCAAGTGGGAACTGGAACCTCTCCATGTGCACTTAACCACTCCAGGCTGCTTAAAAAAAGAAAAATCAAATTCAGCTAGAGACACCTCAGCCCCAGAGCTTCCTCCAGTGTCACAGTGTCACAGCAGCTCCCTGTGGTGCCGTGCTCACAGCTGGGCTACACACAGCACAGGGTGGCTTCCCATCCTGTGATCCCTCTGGACCTCTTGACACACCAGCAAGCCGGTGACGTTAATGTGTGAGCCCCGTGTCAGTTGCCATCTGGCTGAGAGCAGTTATCTTTATTGACTGATTCATCAAGGGAAAGAAATTCTGAATGGTTGTCTCAGGTGGTGAAATTTGGGGAAGATAGAGGCACCTCTCGAAGATAAAGAATGGGAACACTGGAATGAAGTGGGAAGAATGCCACAGTTGAAGCTTAACTGACTTCAGAATTTCGCCAAGTCTCTTGGATTTTCCTTAGCTTTCTAAGGAGCACACCTAGCACACCCTCTAATATGTGATTGTTCCTGTTCTGTAAAGTAGGCTGTGTGTGTGTGTGTGTGTGGAGCTCAAATGACTATAAAGAGAAAGTGGGCTTTGAAAGAAAGCTATGTAGATCTTAGATTGCACTCATTTATTTCTGGGTTGGGTATTATACTTTGGAAATTTTCTAGCATGCAAAAAATGTTTAAACTTAATTGGAGTAAGGTATTCATTATTTTCCTTGTTTTTTTTTTTTCTTTGACCATGAAGCAAAAATACCATTGGCCTGTTTTATAGGGTCTGCAGTAGTAGACTGCTTTGGGATCTAAGGTGATTGAATGCTAACAAGTTACTAGTGTTCACATTTGCTAAGTCTCACATTTCTTAAAAAAAAAAAAAAAGATTTTACTTGGAGTTCCGTGTGAAATAAAGTGAAGAAGAGAGAAGCTGGAACATAACTCTGTTCATGTAGCACTGGACACTCAGGCTTGCAAATCCTGTACTCTGCCAACTGAGCAGAGTATAGTTCTTCCCATTGCTTCCTTCTCATTTATTTGTACCACAGCACTGCTCAAAATGTCCTTTCATTTTATACACTAGAGGAGAGGAAGAGGAGGAGGAGGAGGAAACACAAACCGCTCTACCGCCCAGGGAGTTCCCTTTGGTGCTGTCCTTGATGCTCCCATGTGGTGCTGGGGACCAGCTCGACGGCTCCATGGATGGTGAATCGTGTGCTCTACTCATTTAGTTTTGTCTGCCCAGAAGGTAGAAATTTTCAAAGTGTGATGGGGCATAGCTCAATGGAGAGAGAAGCTCAACCGTAGAGCACAGGGTTTGGCCAGCATGGTGTTCTGTGTTTGATCCTCAGTGCGGTGTATGTCACAGCTCAGCTGTGTCTGTGCTCTTGCTCATAAACGAAGTGGTTGTGAGGATGAGATAAATTGGGTTGCCAGGGAAGTCATGACATTTTTTTTCTATGCATCATGACTTCTCTGATAACCACATATATATATATATATATATATATATATATATATATGTATATATTCCTAATTCCAGCACTACTTTATTGAGGATATGTTGATTTACAGAATTGTTCTTGTCACAAAGGACATAATTTCCTCAAGGAGCAGCAGCATTTTTTTAAAAAAAAGTTAGTTTATTTATTTTCCCTTTTTGTTGCCCTTGCTTTTTATTGTTGTAGTTATTATTGTTATTGATGTTGTTGTTGTTAGATAGGACAGAGAGAAATGGAGAGAGGAAGGGAAGACAGGGGAGAGAAAGATAGACACCTGCAGACCTGCTTCACTGCTTGTGAAGCGACTCCCCTGCAGGTGGGGAGCCGGGGCCTTGAATCGGGATCCTTACGCCGGTCATGCGCTTTGTGCCACATGTGCTTAACCCGCTGCACTACTGCCCGACTCCCGAGCAGCAGCATTTTTAAAGCAGCAACATACTTTATGAGTTTGACTAACTTGACACGGGTATCACCATCCAAGCTGACTTTTTTTTAAATTTCAAGTTTTACTTTGATAGGATAGAGAAACTGAGAGGGAAGAGGGAGATAGATGCGGGTTGGGGGTATAGCTTGATGGTTAGGCAAAGAGACTGATCCTTGCATATGGTGATGTGTACATCACTGCCAGGCCTCTTAACTTTTTCTTCCTTCCTTCCTTTCTTTTTTTTTTTTTTTCTTTTTAAACCAGAGTACTACTCAACTCTGGCTTATGGTGGTGCTTGAGATCCAACCTGGGACCTCTGTTGCTTCTAGTAGGAAAGTCTTTTTGCATAATCCTGCTATCTCCCCAGCCTCAGGCCTCTGTCAAAAAGACAGGCAAACCAAGAGGTGGCACAGTGGATAAAGTCGACTCTAAAGCATGAAGTCCTGAGTTAAATCCCTGGCATCCATGTGCCCACGGTGTGCTTGTTCTCCCTTATTAATGACTTTCTGTATAAAGGCAGATAGAGAAAGTCATCACGGGGCCAGACGGTGGCTCACCTGGCTAAGTGCACACGTTACTGTGCACAAGGGCCGGGCTTCAAGTTCCCGATCCCCAGCTGCAGTGGAAAGCTTCATAAGTGGTGAAGCAAGGCTGCAGGGGTCTCTCTCCCTCTATCTCCTCCTCCTTTCTCAGTTTCTCTCTGCCTCTATCCTATAATAAATAAGTACTATTTAAAAGAGAGGTAGGGAGAGAGAAAGTCGTCACTGCACTGAAGCTTCCTTCAAGTATGATGGAGGCTGGACTCAAACCTGTGTGGCGCACATGGTAAAACCGAGCTACTATCCAAATGAGCTATCTTTTATTTATTTATTATATAAAAATATTTTTCTGATTTTTTTTTTTATTAGCTAGGACAAAGAGAAAGTGAGAAAGAACAGGGAGATAAAGAAAGGAATAGGGGGCCGGGTGGTGGTGCGCCTGGTTGAGCGCACATGTTACAGTGTGCAAGGACCCAGCTTCAAGCCCCCAATCCCCACCTGCAGGGGGAAAGCTTTGCGAGTGGTGAAGCTGGGTTTCAGGTATTTCTCTCACCCCTTCCCTCTCAATTTCTGGTTGTGTTTATCCAGTAAATAAAGATAATAAACATTAAAAAAAAAAAGGGAGAGAAAGACCCCTGCAGACCTACTTCATTGCTCATGAAGCAGACCTGCAGGTGGGGGGCCGGGGGCTTGAACCCGGATCCTTGCACTTGGTAATATGGGCATTTAACCAGGGGCGCCACTGCTTGGCCTACTATAGTTTTATTTATTTATCATTGGATAGAGACAGAGAAACGGGAGAAGATAAAGGGGAAAGAGAGAGACGACTGCAGCCCTGCCTCACCACTTGTAAAGCTTTCCTCCTGCAGGTAAAGACCAGGGTCTTGAACCCCCGAGTCCTTGCACATTGTAATGTGTGTTTAACCAGGTGCACCACCAGCTGACCTTATGAGCTATCTTTTGGGCCCAACTTGTATTTATAAATATACTTGTTTACAATTTGTGTTTTCCCCCCCCATAATCAATGCCAGATGGTAATGTTTCATAGGATATCTTGAAAAATAAATGAGTAAAAAATGATGTGGATAGATAATATTGGATAATGTTAAATATAGAAAATGTATATTACGTAATTTGTAACAAGTTTGTGTTTATGAAGTTTGTTTACATTCACTAAATCCGAAAAGATCTTTAAGGAGAACTGGAGTGTTTTATTTTCTTCCTGCTTTGGGGGGTGGGTGGGTGAAGAGGAGAGGTCCTTAGTCTTCTATTGAACTGCTATGAAGTAATTAGAGACATATCTGTTAATCCAATGAAGAGCTGGTAAGCAAAATCACTGTCATAAAACCAGTCTCTTGACCTGAAACTAACTTCAAATCCTAAGTCTAAAGAAGAAATAATTATACTATCAGTTATGAGATTGAATGTTAACGTCTTTGTCTTTGTTCCTTAATTTTTGCTCCTTGAGTCATTTTTACATTGAAAGTATATTTTTGTTGAAACAAAGGTTAAGCCAAACAAATCCTTTTATATGTTCTCTAGTGGAATGTTTTGAGATCTAAAAGGACTTATTAGCTTATAACTATATATATATATATTTTTTCTTTCTTGTACTTATTATTTTAAGTTATCTCATGAAAATGTATAAAAATAATCAGAAAAAAGTAAATAAAAATACTTAACAATTATGACCCTAAGGACTCACTGTCAGATTTTGAGCAGGTAAGTCACTTATCTTCACTGGACCTTTATCCCGCATGAAAAATGAAGACAAATGGTACTTAAAGCTTTTTCTAAATAAAATTTCTTTTAAAATGATTTCTGAGTCTGTTATGGCATCTCGAACAAAAATACCATCTTAGCATAAAAAAGTTAATATATATGAGTTCATGGTAGAAAACCAGAGAAGAAAATTAAAAATAGCACAGTGTTTATGGGGAAGACTGTCATGCCTGAGGCACCAGTGAGCCTAGTATCAATCCAGCAACACCATAAGCCAGAGCCGAGCAGTGCGGTGGTTAAAAATAAGTCATGCTAGGGGCTAGGCAGTGGCACACTGAGTGGTCAAGGACCTGGGTTCAAGCCCCTGGTCCCCACCTGCAGTGGGGAACCTTCACAGGTAGTGAAATAGTGTGTAGTGCCTAATTCCCCCTTCTCTCTTGATTTCTGTATCCTAAAAAAAAAGTCATGCTTCTACCATTCAAAGATAACAATATTTCATTGTATACAGTTTTATATATTTCCCCTAAGTGTGTGTGATACCCACACACATTCTGTATATGATTTGCATGTGATGATGTATAATAATATTGTGTTTATTATCTTAAGCCTATGGATATTTGATATATCTGTTTATCTTGCCCTGAAGCATTCTTAGTTGGGGCAGTTAAAATTCTGTTTGGGGGGCCAGGCGTTAGCACAGTGGGTTTAGTGCACATGGTGCCAAGCACAAGGACCAGCTCGAGGATCCAGGTTAGAGCCCCTGGCTCCCTACCTGTGTGTGTGTGTGTGTGGGGTCTGCAGGTGTCTTTCTGTCTTCCCCTCCTCTCTTGATTTCTCTCTTTCCTATCCAACAGTGACAACAGTAACAACAATAGTAACAGCAACGATAAACAACCAGGGCAACAAAAGGGGAAAAATAGCCTCCAGGAGCAGTGGATTTGTAGTGCAGGCACTGAGACCCAACGATAACCCAGGAGGAAAAAAAAAATCTGTATTGGTGAAATAGGAAAGTTATATTAAAAAGGAGATAACTTTTTCCAGGAAACGTTGGCTGCCTCTTACTTGTTCATCCATCTGTGTGGCTCCTCTGAGGTAAGGGTAACTTGGAGTAGGCGGGGAAGGCTTGCAGAGGAAAGCTTACTTGGTGAAGAGTGAAGCTAAATCCTCAGCTTGATTCACACACTGACTGACTTTGTCTATACTGCACTCTCATACTTCCTAAATTAAGTTCCTATTTGTAGGATAATACCTGAAGTGGACAATTTTCTCTCAATATATTATTGACCTTTTATTTTTACCTTGGGAGTCTTCTGATTTATTGGGAACAAATTAGATAATAGTAGCATTATAATGAAACATTTTTCATTATTAGGATAAAAGAATTACCTGTTTTCACATCTATGGGGAGCTCAAAAGAGGTAATGTACTTAAAGTATAAATATATTTACATGTATAAAATATTATGTACTTTAATTCTTTAAAATTTCTTCAAATTGTATTTTTGACTGAGAGAAATTGAGAGGAAAGGGAGAGAGAGAGACACCTGCAGCACTGCTTCACCACTCCTGAAGCTTTCCCCCTGCAGGTGGGGAACAGGGGCTTGAACCTGGGTCCTTGTGCACTGTAATGTGAGCATTTAACCAGTTGCACCACCACCTGACCACTATTTTTATGTATTAGTGGATAGAAACAAATTGAGAGGGGAGGAGAAGGTAGACTGGGAGAGAGGGGCCAAGGAGTGGCACATTCCGTTAAGCACACACATATTATGTGAGGACCCAGGTTTGAGCCCCTGCTCTCCATCTGCAGGGGGACTACTTCATGAGTGGTGAAGCAGGTCTGCAGGTGTCTGTCTTTTCCTCTCTCTATCTCCCTGTCTTCTTAATTTACTTCTGACCTGTCTAACAAAAATGGAAAAAATGGATACCAGGAATCATGGGTTGTGGGTATGTAGTGCCAGCACTGAGCCCCAGCAATAACCCTGGTGGTAATAAAACTAAATAAATATTTAAAAAAAGGGAAAGAAATAGATACTAGCAGCCCCGCTTCTCTAATGAAAATGTATAAACACAATCAGAAAAAGTAAATATGAATACATAACAATTAAGGCCCTAAGGACTCACTGTCAGATTTTGAGCAGGTAAGTCACTTATCCTCACTGGACCTTTATCCCACATGAAAAATGAAGACAAATGGTACTTAAAGCTTTTTCTAAATAAAATTTCTTTTAAAATTACTTCTTGTGAAGCTTTCTCCTTGCAGGTGGGAACCAGGGGCTTGAACCTGGGTCCTTGTACACTGTAATATGTGCACTTAACCAGGTGTGCCATTGCCTGGGCCTTGTAATTTAGTCCTTTATTTCAATGAAGTATGTGAGTTATAGAACTAATTTCATATAAAAGTAATCTGATCTTTTTATAGTTTTTTTTTTTTTCTTTTGGATAGGATAGTGAAATTGAGAGAGGAGGGAAAGAGGGAGAGAGAAAGAGAAAGAAAAGCAACCCCCTTCGAACGAGGATCCTTGTGCAGGTCCTTGCACTTAATACCATGTGTGCTTAACCCACTGTGCTACCGCCTGACCCCTTGTAGTTAGTTTCTTTCTTTTTCTTTTTTTCTTTTTTTTTAAACTTTTATTTTGGGGAGAGATGCAGAGAGAGAAAGACACAGAGAGAAACCCCAGAGCACTGCTCAGCTCTGGCTTATGGTGGTGTGGGGGATTGAACCTGGGACTTTGAAGCCTCAGGCATGACAGTCTCTTTGCATAACTACTATGATATCTACCCTCACCCAGTTAATTTCTTTAAGCAGTAGGTTCTCTCTGAAGTTAGTAAGTGATCCAGTTTGCCTGCACAGCCACTTGCCTCTGTCTTTAGCCCCTCTGGAAACTGATTTTTTACATACAGAATGGATAGAAAGTCTAGGATAAAGCTCTGGTTCTTCTGTATCTCTCTCATTAAAACAAAACAAAACAAAATAAAATGTATATATGGAAGAAAGAGAGAAAGACAGAAACACCTGCAGCACTGCTTCACCACGTGTGAAGCTTCCCCCCTGCAGGTGGGGCCAGGGACTTGAATGTACTGTAAAGTGTTCAACCGAGTGTACCACCACTCAGCCCCACAAGTCCTTTTCCATCTGAGTGCAAAGCCTATGGAAGTGGATGTCAAGGAAAGCCTTACTTGTTCTTCTCCCTTTTCATCTGGATCTTTTCCAGGAGAAAAGCTTTATCATTTATATCTGACAAGATGCTTAAATCAGTATCTCCTAGACATAGTGGGAGGTGAATCACGAGGCAGGATGGAGGGGTGAGAGAAGCACAAACTTTTTTGCCTTTTGAACTTAAGCTTTCTCTCTTTTTTGTGTGTATCTAAAAGATGTGAAGACAGTAGCTAACATCCCCCCCCCGCCCCCCGATTTTGTTCATTAATAAGAGAGAGAGCAGCAGACATCATTCTTCCTGCTCAGGATCAGACCCAGGGCCTCATGCTTGAGAGTTCAGGATCGCTTAGTCCCTATGTACCTCCTATGCCACACTAACTTTTAAAAACTGTGGTGGTGGGGGTTGAATCTGGGACTTGGGAGCTTCAGGCATGAAAGTCACTGCATAACTATTATGCTATCTACCCTTGCCTCTAATTATACTGGTTTTTGTTGGTTTGTTTTACTTTAATGAGAGAAAGAAACAGAGACACGAAGACCAGAGCATTGCTCATCTCTGGCTTATGGTGGTCTTAGGGGTTTAACCCGGGGCGTCAGAGCCTCCGGCATGAAAGGCTCTTTGCATGACATGCTGTCTCCCCAGCCCTAGTTACACAGTTTTAAACCACTTGAATTCAGGATGAAGACAATGCTCTTTAATGTGATTGTACCAGTCTTAGATGCTTACCATTCAATCTTACCTAGCCACAAAGCATTTTTTATTGCTGTTCTTTCTTCCTAGAACACATTTACTTGCTCAAGTATTATTTTCTTTCTTTTTTAAATTAAAAAAAAATTTTTTTTTGCCCCAGGGTTATTACTTGGGCTCAGTGCCTGCACCAGGGAATCCACTGCTCCTGGAGGCAATTTTCCCCCCTTTTTGTTGCCCTTGTTATTTATCGTTGTTGTTATTGCTGTTGTTGTTGGATAGGACAGAGAGAAATCAAGAAAGGAGGGGAAGACAGAGAGGAAGAGAGAAAGATACACATTTGCAGACCTGCTTCACCAATTGTAAAGTGACCCCCCTTCCCTTGCAGGTGGGGAGTGGGAGGCTCGAACTGGGATCCTTGCGCCATGAGTGCTTAACCTGCTGCCCTGCTGCTCGGCCCCCTTATTTTTCTTTTATACCAGAGCACTGTTCAGCTCTGGTTTGTGGTGGTGCAGGGAGGATTGAATCTGGGACTTTGTAGCCTTAGGCATGAGTCTTTCTCTCCCTCTCCCTCTCCCTCTCCCTCTCCCTCTCCCTCTCCCTCTCCCTCTCTTTTTCCCTCTCCTCTCCCTTTCCTTCTCTCCCTCTCCTCTCTCTGTCTCTCTTTTTCCTTTTTGCCAGATCATTGCTCAGCTCTGGTTTATGGTGGTGGAGAGGATTGAATTTGGGACTTCAGAGCCTCAGGCACGAGAGTCTCTTTGCATACCCAATCTGCTATCTACCACCCCCCCATAGTCTCTTTGCATAACCATTATGCCACCCATCCCCCTCAAGTGTCATTTTCTTATGGAAGTTTTACTATATCTTCCCAATTTTTAAACTTTGCCATATATGTATATACATGGCATTTACACTTCTTTTTATATACACAGTCTTTTCCAGCAGATTTAAATTTACAAAAGTTGTATATTCCTCTCCAAGTAGAAGTGTCTAACACCTAACAGTCAGCTTTTACTTGAATGAATGACTGTTGAGAGTCTACAGAATTCATTTGTAATACCTTGTCTTCTGCTGGTCTTTTCTCTAAAGCATTTAGAAAGTTAGTTAGAAAATTTAATTTCAGGTGGGGTAGATAGTATAATGGTTCTATATATATATGGGGGGGAAGAAGCTCAAGTCTGAGGATCCAAAGCCCTCCCCCTCCATTATAAGCCAGAACTGAGCAGTGCTCTGGTTAAAAATAATAATAATAATAATTTTAACAAACTTTCTCCTTAGCACTTTACCTGTTGGTTTATCTTATGTTCTCTAGAACTTCCCAAACTTTTTGAAGTCCCCTGAATCATCTGTATTTTAGTTTAATTATTCTAAATATACTAAACTATATTTGTATAACTAACCTGATCTGCTGTACTCGGTCAGGTTTCCTAGATGATCAGGCTCGATGATCAAGTGTGACTTTGTTTTGGCCTTCTTGAGAAGGTAATAAGGCATGTCGGGAAATAGGTTGGAGACTGTTAATTACCTAAGATTAGCATAACAAATTATGATAAACTTGGTGCCTTACAGCAGTTTTAGTCTCTCAGATTTAAAGACTTAATGTCAGGAGACATTAAGTGTTGGTAGACCACAATCTTGGGAAAGAATCTTTTGTCTCCTCTGTTTTAGTGGCTTCTTCCTTTCTTTCTTCCTTTCTTATTATTTTGAGGGGAGACAGAAATTGAAAGGGAAAGAGGAGGGGTGAGTGGGTGGTGGTGCATCCACTAAGCATACATACATTACCATGGGCAAGAACCGAGTGTGAGCCTCTGTTCCCTATCTGTATGGGGGACACTTCATGAACGGTGAAGCAGGTCTGCAGGTGTCTTTCTGTCTACCTTGCCCCTCTCAATTTCTACTCTGTTCAATAAAAAGAAAGAAAGAGAAAATTTGGCCACTGAGAACAGTGGATTTGTAGTGCCTGGTCCAAGCCCCAGCACTAGCCCTGATAGAGAGAGAGAGGAGAGGAGAAAGGAGAGGAGAGGAGAGACCTGCAGCACTGCTTTATTGTTAGTGAAACTTCTACCCTGCAATGGGGACCAAGGCTTGGACTGGGTTCTTATGCATTGTAATATGTGTGGTCAATGAAGTGCGCCACCATCTGGTCCCCGCTTCTGGCATTCTGTACTTGTGGCAGTACACCCCTTCCGCTTCCGCCTCCTTGACCAGAGTCTTCTGCTCTTCTGTCTGTATGATATGTGTCTGTCTCATTTCTACAAGGTTTTTTTTTTTTTTTCTTTCTGTTTTACACCAGAGCACTGCTCAGCTCTGGCTTTAGGTGATGGTAGTGGTGGTGGTGGGGGGTGGTGGTGGTGGGGGATTGAACCTGGGACTTTGGAACCTCAGGCATTAGTCAATTTGCATAAACATTATGCTATCTTCCCCATACACCTACAAGGACTCTTTGTCACTGGATCTTGGACCAACCACAGTAATCTAGGATGAGCTTCTCATTTAAAAATCCTTAATTTAGTTACATCTGAAAGACTCCCCCCCCAATCAGTTTACATTCATAGATTCTATGGATTATTAAAGTGTAAGCACAGATGGTTGCTTTTAAACTACCATTCAGCTCAATACAGGGATTTGGGGTTTAAATCCTGATAATGACATCTTCTCCCTCAGCAAGTAGAGAGGTGGAGCACACAGCTTATTGGTACCTGAGGTTCTTAGGCTTGGTACCCACACTACTTGGCAGCACCATGGACAGCACCACTGTGGAAGAGGGTTGAATGTTTATAGAGACGGTGGGGTGCTGTGCCAGTTCTCTTTTTCTTTTGTTTGTCCTTCTCTTTTTCTCCAATTATGTAGAATTTAAAAATTGTTCAGTAGTATCTTGTGTATTAGGACCTTGGTTCATTCCCCAGTACCGCATAATTTATATATTGTGGGTACGTTTACTGGACAGATAAAATTTTAAGGTCAGTATGCAAGACACAGGCTGGAATAATTGCTATAGGATGTAGATTTCAGATTATTTGTTTGTAAATATACACATGATAATCCACCTTTGGGACTCCTAAGTTCTCACTTATTTTTTACTTGTCTCTGTTTCTCAAGCAGCATATCCTGAGTAATTTGAAGAAATTAGGGCTAAATACTACTGCTTTATCACTTCTGTAACTGGTGTTTTAAGGATATATGAAATATTTCAGGTATAAAGCAGGACATCTAGGGCTGAGGAGACAGTATAATGCCCTTTGTGCTTGAGGCTCTGAGATCCAAGATTTAGTTCCCAGCAGCACCATAAGCCAGAGCTGAGCAGTGCTCTGTTGAAAACAAAGAGAGAACCTAGGAGGTGGCTCACGATAGAACACATTCCTTCCGAATAGGAGGCTGGGGTTTGATCTTTTGCACCACATCGGAGCACCATGGACAGCACCAAGGTTGCATGTGGGTAGAACTCAACTGATAGGCCAGTGCTTTGATGTCTCAAAAATAGCCTGAACATTGGAAGTGGCTGGAAGACATAACACAGCCTGGCTCTGCCCCTCAGCAATACATGGCAGTGCCCCAGCACCAGGTGAAGCTCTGGTGTTGTGTCTATCCCTCTACCTCTCTTTTCTCTGAAATAAAAATAATGAAAACTTAGGCTCAGGAGCAATGAAGTTGTATAGGCCCTAGAACCTCTAAAAAGAAAAACCAAACAATATTCTATCTCATCCTAGTCCCGTCTTTTCTCAGCTGTTTGAGCCTTATTTATTTTAATTTTTTAAAAATATTTAATTTATTTATTTACTTTTTGTTGCCCTTGTTGTAGTTATTATTATTGTTGTTATTGATGTCATCATTGTTGGATAGGACAGAGAGAAATGGAGAGAGGAGGGGAAGACAGAGAGGGGGCGAGAAAGAGAGACACCTGTAGACCTGCTTCACCGCCTGTGAAGCTACTCCCCTACAGGTGGGGAGCCGGGGGCTCGAACTGGGATCCTTATGCTGGTCCTTGTGCTTTGTGCCACATGCACTTAACCCGCTGTGCTACTGCCTGACTCCCATTTATTTATTTATTAACATACAGAGTCAGTGAAAGAGCCTATACTACTTAAGCTTCCTTCAGTGCATGGTCATGGCAAAGCAGTGCACTATCCAAGCAAGCTATTCTGCCAGCCCCTGAGTTATTGTAAATGTGGGGTTTTCTTCTGCATTTTATATATAAAAACCCACAACTTTCTCTGGGGGCTGGGAGGTAGCTCAGCGGTTTTACGTGCACATGGTGTGAAGCACCGGCATTGGTATCCCGGTTAGAGCCCCTGCTTCTCCAACTACAGGGGGGGTTGATTTATGAGCGGTGAAGCAGGTCTGCAGGTGTCTTTCTCTCCTCCCTCTGTCTTCTCTTCCTCTCTTGATTTCTCTCTGTCCTGTGGAACAACAACAGAAATGGCAACAATAATAATAACAAGGGCAACAAAATGGGAAAAATAGCTTCCAGGAGCAGTGGATTTGTGGTGCAGGCACCAAGCCCCAGCAATAACCCTGGAGATAAAAACAAAAACAAAACAAAACCTTTCTCTTTATGTGTTGCAGCCATAGAAAACCATTATTTTGTATGTTTCAAAACTTTGGAGCCTCAGATACGAGGTTTTTTTTTTTTTTTTTTACACCGAAGGACTGCTCAGCTCTGGTTTTTGGTGGTGCAAGGGATTGAACCCAGGACCTCCAGAGCATGAGGTGTGAGAGTCTCTTTGCATAACCATTATAACCCTCCACTCTTATGTTTTGAAACTTAGATTAGGTTCAAGCCCTGGGTCCCCACTTGCAGGGGAAATCTTCACAAGTGGTAAAGCAGGTCTGCTGGTGTCTCTGTCACTCTTCCTCTCTGTCTACCCCTCCTCAATTTCTCTCTGCCTCTATCCAATAAGTAAGTAAAATATTTAAAAAAACACTTAGATTAATCTAGGGCATGCCTTCTTTGCCATATATGCACCCCGGAGCACGAGATGAGGCCATGTACCATTACATGCTGTGTAACAGTTAATCTGAGTGAAGGTGGAAGCTATGGGCATGCTTTTAGGGCATTTGAAAAATCAAAGTATGACGATGCCCTGCCACCCAGAGATACCAGATAATGTTTTAATTTCTCTTTTCCTTTTTCTTTCCCTTTTCCACTTAGGTTGATGCATTTTTAGTATCTTTTAATGTGTAAAGTACACAGCCTTCTAGATGATCCAAAACTGCAAAACTACCACATGAAAGCTGTAATCTTTTTAAGGTCGTAACCCCACTCTAGTTGATTCTTTGCTGAAAAAGGAAAGCAAGTGCATGAGTATTACAGGGCCAAGGAGGTGGCGCAGCCAGCAGAAGAGTGCATACCTTGCAACCTGTGAGGTACTGGTCTGGACCTGGTCTCCTTCCTTCCTCTCCTTTTAATATTTTATTTATTTATTTTTAATTTATTTACTTGATAGAGACAACCAAAAATCGAGAGGAAGGGGGATATAGAGAGGGAAAGAGACAAAAGCTTTCCACCTGCAGGTGGGGATCAGGGGCTTGAACCTGGGCCCTTGTGCATTGTTCTTCTTCTAGCATTTGCCCTTCTTCCGTAGCCAGTCAACAGCGTCAGGTTGAGCCTGATGTAAAGTTTCGAGACCTCCTTTGAATCTGGAGAGGTGGCAGTCGTTGACTATGTGGGTCATAGTCTGTCTGGAGCCGCAGGGGCAGTTTGGGTCGTCTCTGGCTCCCCAGCGATGGAACATAGCGGTGCACCGGCCATGGCCTGTTCGATAGCGATTGAGGAGGACCCAATCATAACGTGCTAGGTCAAAGCCGGGTTGACGCTTGCAGGGGTCTGTGATGAGGTGTTTGTTCTTTACCTCAGCTGACTGCCAACTCTGTTTCCAAGAGACTGGAACAGAGAAGTTCAGTGTAGGCATAGGGGACCAGATTGGGTGACGAGACATCAAGCGTTGGACAGGGTGGGCGAAGATATCCGCGTATACTGGCAGGTCCGGTCGAGCGTAGACGTGGGAAATGAACTTAGATGATGCCGCTTCCCGAAGAATATCTGGCGGGGCGATGTTGCTAAGAACTGGCGGCCATGGAACCGGGGTGGAACGGATGGTTCCAGAAATTATCCTCATGGAGGAATATAATTTGGAATCGACCAAGTGGACATGGGGGCTACGGAACCATACTGGGGCACATTGTAATGTGCATTGTAATGTGTGTTCAATCATGTTGAACACATACCTCTTTCTCCCACTCTCTTTTTTTTTTGGGGGGGGTTCTTTAACTTAACTTATTTTTTTGGAGAGGTGCAGATAGACACAGAGGGAGTTGGGCGGTAGCACAGTGGGTTAAGCGCACATGGTGCAAAGTGCAAGGACCAGCGTAAGAATCCCAATTTGAGCCCCTGGCTCCCCACCTGCAGGGGAGTCACTTCACAGGCGGTGAAGCAGGTCTTCAGGTGTCTATCTTCCTCTACCCCTCTGTCTTCCCCATCTCTCTCCATTTCTCTCTGTCCTATCTAACGACAACATCAGTAACAACAATGATAATAACTAAAACAACAATAAAATAACAAGGGCAACAAAAGGGGGGGGAAGAAAACATATTGTATGGTTCCATGTATAGGATATTCCGAAAAACCAAAACAAAACAAAAAACCTTTGGTTACTAGAATTGGGGTCTAGGAAGAGGTGTGAAAAGTCAGAGCACAAAATTTCTAGGGCAGGGCAAATGCTCTGACATAAACTTATTATATATTATCTTACATTTGTCCAGGTCCATAGAAATATACCAAGAGTAAACTTTAAGGTAAATTGTGGATGTTAAGCACAAGCTATAAGCTAAATTATAAACTTAGTACCAGCTAGTTGTACTTTACTGTTATTCTATTTTTTGTGTATGTAACTCATTGCAGCAGAATTAAATAGCAATAGATGAACTCTTTTTAAAAAAATTATTTATTTATTTATTATTGGATAGAGACAGAGAACTGGGGGGGGGGAGAGACACCTGCAGCCCTGCTTTACTGCTTGTGAAGCTTTCCCCCTGCCAGTGGGGACCAGGGGCTTGAACACTGTAATGTCTTCTTCGCACACTGTAATGTGGGCACTTAACCAGGTTCTCCACTACCTGGCCCTGCAATAGATGAATTCTTCTCCAGTACATGAGGGTGAGGACACTTATCAAAATTTTAAAAAAATATTTATTTATTCCCTTTTGTTGCTCTGTTTTATTGTTGTAGTTATTATTGTTGTTGTTATTGTTACTGCTGTTAGATAGGGCAGAGAGAAATGGAGAGAGGAGGGGAAGACAGAGAGGTGGAGAGTAAGATAGACACCTGCAGACCTGCTTCACCGCCTATGAAGTGACTCCTCTGCAGGTGGGGGGCCGGGGGGATCCTTATGCCGGCCCTTGCGCTTTGCGCCACCACCTGCGCTTAACCTGTTGCACTACCGCCTGACTCCAGACACTTATCAAATCTTAACTGGTGCATATACCCAATTAAGACTGTCTTCCTAGTACACACCTGTGACTTGAGACCACACTGGGTGAAATGAATGTGGGGAAGCAGCGTACTTCAAACACAAACCTGTGCACAGTATTTCTTGGGGGTTCTGCATGCTTGCTAGTTTGAGTCAGAATGCCTGCAAGACCCTCTTCAGTGCCCCCCAGGTGGCTGTTTGTGCTTTGCTAGATTTGACTGAATAGTGAGAAGCATGCTGCTTTGTTAAAACCAAATTGCCTTCAAGTCCCTGTGAGAAAAAAAAAAATCTGTTCACCAGAACCTTGCCCTAGTTACCTACCCCCTCCCCATAGCTCTTATTAGGACCACATAGTATTTATAATTTCTTTTGCTCATAACAGTCCTTTAATATTTAATAAAGTAGCATTTCCCTAAGCATAAGCATTTGACTTTTTTAAAGCTATTACTTATAATAATGGGCCTTTTCATAGTCCCAGAGAAAGATAATAGAATTTCTCTACATCTTAAAAAAAATAAGTTAAAAAAATGTGTCCAATACCAAATACTTGTGTGGTCAGCTTAGTAAAGAAAGTATCTTTCATTAACAACATTCATTAGTAGATGAACTCTATAGATGCGGGAGGAGAGGGAGAGAGAAGCAGAGTATATTTTTGGCATATGCGATGCTGGGAATCCAACTCAGCATCTTTTTCTTGTGAAAACACTGTATCCATAGCACCACCTCTGAGTCCTGGTCTGCTACATATGCTTCTTGTCTTTTTTTTTTTGGCCTCCCTGTTTATTCAGGGTGGGTACCTGCACTGGAATCCACTGCTCCTGGTGTCCATTTTTTCCATTTTATTGGATAGGACAGAGAGATTGAGAGAGAAAGAGGGGAGATGGGGGAGAGAAAGATACCATTTGTGAAGCGTCCTCCTTGCAGGTGTGGAGCTGGGGGCTCGAACCCGGATCCTTGCATGGGTCCTAGTACTATGTGCACTTAGTCAGGAGTGCCACTGCCTTGCCCCCTCATGCATTTCTTTAGTTAAGCTTTGTGTGAACCAATATCTTCATCATCTTGTTTTTTTCTTTTTTACAATAGTTTTTATTTTATACTTCTTTATTTTAGATAGACTGAAATTAAGGGCAGTGGGGGAGGGAGAGAAGGAGAGAGACCTACAGCACTGTCTTTTTTTTTTTTTTTTTTCCCTTTACGAGAGCACTGCTCTGGCTTATGGTGGTGTGAGGGATTAAACCTGGGACTTTGGAGCCTCAGGCACGGGAGTCTCTTTGCCTAACCATTATGCATTCTCTCCTGCCACCCCCTACAGCACTGTTTCACTGTTCATGAAGTTCCCCCTTTCTGGTGGGGACCAAGGGCATGAACCTGGGTCCTTGCACACTGCAGTGTGTGTGCTCTGCTAGGTGTGCCACAGCCTGGCCTCTTTGCAGTAGGTTTTTTTTAGATCAAAGTTCAGAGTAGATGAGGTGAGGGAGAGACATTAGGAGAAGACTGATTGTTGGCCTCAGTTTCTCAGCTATACGGTAAAAAGATTTATTTTGCATTAATCAGCGGGTTTCTTCTTAGGCTCTGACATTTCAAGGCTCTTCAGAGCATCCTTCAGGAGGTAAAGAGAATGACTATGTAACTTGCTACATTCCTCAGCCCCTTCTATACGTGAGACTCCACTTTTTGTCTTTTATAGTTGAGGTTCTGCAAACGATCCTGTTTAAATAAAAGGTTATCCAAGCCTACACACCGGACAGCTTGGATGGCCTATATATGCGTTTCTGATTCCACAGCTTGGAGGGAGCCCTGTTTCAGGTTTCTTTTCTTTTGGTCAACTAGGAAAGGGTCTTACCACGCCATTTGTCTTTTAATAATCATTTTTACAAATCTATTCTATAATTTTTTTTTTGCGATTTCTAGTAGCTTATTTTGGACATTCGTCCTCTATTAAACATTAGTATGCTTTGACTTTGATACTTACATAGCACTCCTGCTAATGATTAAAAATCATTTTATTAATGAGTGAAATGGAGAGAGAGAAAGAGAATGTGAATCAAGTATCACTCTGGCACACGCAATGCCAGGGATTGAACTTGGGACCTAGTGTTTGCAGGTCATTTGCTCTACTGGCTGTGCCACCTCTGGCCCTACTACTAATGACTTGTAAACGCTGTAGTCAGAGTGAATAGTTCTGGCTAGCATAACACATGGAAGCTGTTCTAAAGTATAATCCTACTTTATTTACAAATGTTACTGGCGCATTTTCCCTCCCCAAATACCCTTTATCTTCTCTTTTGAGGGTTGTGATATTGACCGCTTTAAGTTTTCATTTCCCCCAGTTGTTTGCCTTTACCCTGGCTTGGTAACAGATCGAGACCTCGGGCTTATCACAACCGAGCTGCATGGACAGATCCCCTTTCTTTTCAGCAGCAGCACTAATTCTAATGCCCCCTTAAATGGTCACCAGTCTGTCTGAACAACACAATCTTGGCAGCCAGATTTACACTCCATGCTTTGTCCTCATAAGTTACTGCTGGTGAGAAGGCAGTTGACTTGTTTGGGCCCGAGTGGGCTCAGCTGAAAGAGACTAGGACGGTGGATGTTGAGGGCTGCCCTTGGCGGCTTGACAGCCAGCTGCAGGATGCCCACTGTGGCCCCCCACATGGCTGCTGGTAAATTACAGTTGATGGTCCTTCTCCTGCTGTTACTTAGGATTTTAGCAGAGATCACACAGTGGAGCTGGCAGTGAGAAAAATGTTTTTTTTTTTTTTTTTTGGTTTGCAACTTTTTTTTTCCCTTTTTTTTTAATTTAAGAAAGAATTAACAAAACCATAGGGTAGGAGGGGTACAATTCCACACAATTCCCACCCCCCAATCTCCATATCCCACCCCCTCCCCTGGTAGCTTTCCCATTCTCTATCCCTCTGGGAGCATGGACCCAGGGTCATTGTGGGTTGCAGAGGGTGGAAGGTCTGACTTCTGTAATTGCTTCCCCGCTGAACATGGGCGTTGACTGGTCGGTCCATACTCCCAGTCTGCCTCTCTCTTTCCCTAGTAGGGTGGGGCTCTGGGGAAGCGGAGTTCCAGGACGCATTGGTGGGGTTTTCAGTCCAGGGAAGCCTGGACGGCATCCTGATGACATCTGGAACCTGAGTTAACATAAGAAGCCAAACAAATTGTTGAGCAATCATGGACCCAAAGCTTGGAATAGTGGAGAGGAAGTGTTAGGGAGGTACTCACTGCAAACTCCAGTGTACTTCTGCTTTCAGGTATATATTTTGCAGTAGTTTACGGATACGTGTGAACATAAGCTCTCTCTCACAGAAACTGGTGTATATCTAGGTTTTGGGTGTTTTTATTTTCTTATTCTTCTAGAGTGCTTCTTTTTGCCTCTTTGTACAGAACTCAACATTTTTTTAAGTACTTCTTCTTTTTTTATATTTATTTTATTTATTCCCTTTTGTTGCCCTTGTTGTTTTATTGTTGTAGTTATTATTGTTGTTGTCGTCGTTGGATAGGACAGAGAGAAATGGAGAGAGGAAGGGGAAGACAGAGAGGAGGAGAGAAAGATAGACACCTGCAGACCTGCTTCACCACCTGTGAAGCGACTCCCCTGCAGGTGGGGAGCCGGGGTTCGAACCGGGATCCTTATGCCCGGTCCTTGTGCTTTGCGCCACCTGCGCTTAGCCGGCTGCACTACAGCCCGACTCCCAGTACTTATTCTTAATGGATGCAACATTTGATAACCATAGGGAAAACTTTATAACAGAAAATCTAAAGTAAATGTTATTTAGGCAGCTTGTATTTCTTTAGAAAATTAGAATTCACTCTCTTTTAAGCTTAGGATATCCTGTACAGGTTTGACAAATTCAAAAACGGAAATGCTATTCCTGGTTTTAAGTGAGACCATTTTAATTTTATATTCAGCCACTATCTAAAAATGCGTTTATTTCAGTCTTGAAGCATATGTGCTTTTTAACTTTTCCTTATCTATGATTCTAGATGGTTTTTACATCTTCCTAGTGTGTCAGTAGCTAATTTTGGAATGATTCAAGATACAGTTTGATTTAATGGATTAAGAAGTAAATATGGGGGTTGGGAAGGATAGCTTAGTCTGTTCAATTAAAGAACTTACTTGCCGGAGGCCTCAGAGGCAGCCTGTTCAGTCCTTCGCACCGCCTTGTGCCAGAGCGGAGCAGTACTCTTCTCCGTCTTCCTCCCCTCTCGTAGTAAATAAATATTTCAAAAACAGACCTGCTCATGCCTGTCCTTCCTGTCTTTCAGGGTGTTCTATGCCTTTATAATAACCTCAACCCTTTTCTTAGTGAACTTTTTTCATAATATGCAGAAAAAAGGTAATGATGAAATTTAAAAAATTAATGGATATTTCCAAATTTAACTAAAAAAATTATTAGTGACTTAATATTGAGTTACACAATTATAAGATAACAGAGGTATATTCTTTTTTAAATTTTTATTTATTCCCTTTTGTTGCCTTTGTTTTATTGTTGTAGTTATTGTTGTTGTCGTTGTTGGATAGGACGGAGAGAGGAGGGGAAGATAGAGAGGAGGAAAGACAGACACCTGCAGACCTGCTTCACTGCTTGTGAGGCGACTCCCCTGCAGGTGAGGAGCCGGGGGCTTGAACCGGGATCCTTACACCGGTCCTTGCGCTTCACACCACCTGTGCTTAACCCACTGCACTAAGGCCCGACTCCCCCAACAGAGGTATAGTCTACACCTTTCCCACCACCAGAGTTCTGTGTCCCCATTCTCTCCATTGGAAACTGCATTCGTTCAGTCCCCTTTACCACCATAAGCTAGAGCTGCATCAGGTAATAATGAGTTAGGGCCATGGAGGAAATAAGGTTAACGTGAGGTGATCTCCATACTGTCCAGAAGACTACTTCTCAAACCTAGCAAAACTGAAAATGGAAACCTGGGCTGTTTATATAATATACTTCTGATTACTTTTGTTTGTTTATTTATTTATTTATTATTATTTTTTTAAAAATTTATTTATTTATTTATTGGATAGAAACAGCCAGAAATAGAGAAGGAAGGGGATGTTTACAGAGGGAGGGAGACAGAGAGACACCTGCAACACTGCTTTACGACTCTCAAAGCTTTCCCCCTGCAAGTGGGGACTGGGGGCTCGAACCCGGGTCCTTGCGCACTGTGACATGTGCGCTCAACCAGGTGTGCCACCACCTGGTCCCAGTTTATTTATTTATTTATGCTGCCACAGTTACCCCTGGGACTCCATACCTGCATCAGTCTCTCTCTCCTGGGGGACTGTTTTATTTTCCAGATAGAGGGAGAGAGATGGAGAGCCACCACAGACTGCTTCACTGTTGGTGAAGCTTCCCTTTGGAGTGGTACTTCCTGTCTGGTACTCAGGACCTCACGGTGGGTCCTCGAGCATGGCAAAGTGCGTTAACACCAAGAGAGCCATCTCCCACCCCTCCGCCCCCACTCCCTGCTACTGACTATGGATCACTGTGTACTTTGAATAGATTCCCTGGGGCCACAAAGTGGCTTACTAACTAGAGTGCACTTGGGGCTGTGCGCATGGATTTGCGATTGCACCCCAGACCACTGTGGGAGCCCTGCACTGGGGATGTTCTAAGAGTAATGGAGCAGTGCGGCGGTATCTCTCCTCTCTTTCTTCCCCTTTCTCTCTCTGTCTCTTACTTTCTATGTAGAGTAGGGGTGGGAACCTTTTTTCTGCCTAGGGCCATTTGGATATTTATAACATAATTTGTGGGCCCCACGACATTATCAGCTTAAAAATTAGCACTTCATGTTGCTATGAATAATAAAAAAAAAACTCCTAGTGGGGCTGGGTGGTGGTGCACCTGGTTGAGCGCATATGTCACAGTGTAAAAGGACCCAGGTTGGAGCCCTGGTCCCCACCTGCAGGGGGAAAGCTTTGCAAGTGGTGAAATAGTGCTGCAGGTGTCTCTCTTCCTCCCTATCACCCCTTCCCCTCTCAATTTCTGGCTGTGTTTATCAAATAAATATAATCATAATAATAATACCTCTTAGCTTTATTGGATTTCAAGTCCTGCCTGTGGTTGCCTTGGTGGGGCCAAACCAAATGATTTTTTAGGCTGTGTAAAGCCTGCGGGGGAGATGTTCCCCATCCCTGATCTAGAGAAAGAAAAGGAAGGGGGGGGAGGATAAAGAAAGGTAACTGCTATTAGTAATGGAATCATGCCGGCACTGAGTCTGCGCAATAACCATGGTGGTAAAATAAATAAACACGAACAATATATTTATAATAAAAAACTAAAGATATTATGTGACCCCATTTAATACCAACTTTGTTTCATAATTATGTTAATTATGCTTGGTGTGGTTACACTGTTACTTAAAATATTGCCTTCTGTGGTGTTTACAGTAAAAAAATTAAAATTCATGTTTCTTCTTCTCGCTGTCTCTCTTTTCCATGTGACATTTGAGTCTCGCACATGCACAATACCACCCACCTGGGCCATCCTTCCCCCCATTCTTTTTTTTTTTTTTCTGCTTCCAGGGTTATTGCTGGGGCTCAGTGCCAGCACGATGAATCCACTGTTTTGGCAGCCATTTTGATGGATTTTTTTTTTTTTCTTGGTAGGGCAGAGAGAAATTGAGGGGAGGGGAAGATAGAGAGGGGGAGAGAAAGGCCTGCTTCAACATTTTGTGAAGCTACACCCCTGTAGGTGGGGAGCGGGGGGCTGGATCTGGGATCCTTATGCTTTGTACTATGTTTGTTTAACTGGTTGTGCCACCAGCCCCCCATTCTTTGTTGCAGGAGGGAAGAGAGAAGCAATGCCAGATTCTCAGTTTTGCAGATCATAAGTCAGAAGCTCGTCGAGATTTGATTATTTTTCCTCCAAGGCTGTACAACTAGGAATCAAAACTGGGCATAGGGCAGAGAGTAGATAGCATAATGGTTATAACAGTCTGTCATGCCTGAGGCTCCAAAGTCCCAGGTTCAATCCCCTGCACCACCATAAGCCAGAGCTGAACAGTGCTCTGGTGAGAAAAAACAAAACAAAACAAAAAAACTGGGCATTTCAGCTGCAGGTTCTGGCTTCTTTCTGCTTCCAGTCCAGCTAGCTGTATCTCTGGAAAGGAAGAAAATACACAACACAGCAATCTACAGAGGCTCCTCTTGAGTATCTCCAGCATAGTCACTTTAGCTTGCTTGGTGGCATCACCTTGTCTTCATAGACTGCCTTGACACTCACAAAGAAACATTTTGGAAGGAGATTGTAAATTGAATAATGGAAGAAGAATTCAGCTGATCACTTCAGGGCTTGTGTGCTCGGCGATCCCAGTTCGATCACCACTGAATCAGTCATCTCCTGGGATGGCATCTGACTTCTCTTCCCTCCCCTCATGTGAAGTTCTCTTCACATATAAACAGAAGAAGTTTTAAAAAATGAAATAAGAAGGAAAGCTTTAATTTGAGGCTATCAAATAAAATAGAAAGAGAAAAGGGAAAAGAATAGCTAACAGGAGCGGTGGGTTTGTGGTATAGCTATCAAGTCCCAGTGATAACCATGGTGGCAATAAAAAAAAGAGAGAAATTAAGGAAAGGTGAGTCATATGGATGAAGTTTTATAATTAATTTGTCTAGAATTTAATAAATATGACTATCAGTTGACTCCAATATTTTCCTTTCTTTTTTGAATTAGTTTTTTTATATAGTGTTGGAAAGTTAACGCAGGACCTTGTACTAGATACCACTGAGCTACCTCCCCAGCCAGATCACCTTTGCACTGCCTTACTTTTTAAAACATTTGTTTAAGATAGAGACAGAGAGAAATTGAGAGGGAAGGGACATTTATAGAGGGAGAGAGAGAGACACTTTCAAAACTGTTTCAGCACTTATGAAGCTTCTGCCCTGCAGGTAGGGGCTGGGGGCTGGAGCCTAGGTCCTTGCACACTGTAAAGTGTGCACTGAATCAGATGCACCACCACCTGGCCTCTGAAGCACACTGCCTTATCCATGGAGCTGGAGTGAGCCTGTTCTTTTGGTTCTGGTGCTGTCCATGGTACTCTCTTGGGTGCCAGGAGCCACATTTAAAGAGCCTCACTCATGGAAAACATGTGCTCTGCTGTTGTAGGATGCCAGGCCCCTGACCTCAATAGTCCTCAGAGTAGAGGTGAAGAGTAGATGTTAACTATGTCCTTCAAAAAAGCAAAAGAGGGAGTCGGGCGGTAGCGCAGCAAGTTAAGCGCCCGTGACACAAAGCTCAAGGACCGGCATAACGGTACCTGTTCGAACCCCCACCTCCCCACTTGCAGGGGAGTCACTTCACAGGCGGTGAAGCAGGTCTGCAGGTGTCTATCTTCCCCCTCTCTGTCTTCCCCTCCTCTCTCCATTTCTCTCTGTCCTGTCTAATAACGATGACATCAATAACAATAAAAACTATAACAATAAAAAAACCAACAAGGGCAACAAAAAGAGAAATCAATAAGTAAAAAAAAAGGAGCAAAAATAAATGCTATAAAGCAACTCAAGTCTTTTTTATTTATTTATTTTTTTTGCCTCCAGGGTTATCTCTTGGGCTCTGTGCCTGCACTATGAATCCACTGCCTCTGGAGGCCATTTTCCCCATTTTGTTGCCCTTGTCGTTATTATTGTTATTGTTGCTATTGCTGTTGTTGGTGTTGGATAGGACAGAGAGAAGTCGGGGTGGGGGACAGAAAAGGGATGATAAGACACCTGCAGACCTGCTTTACCGCTTGTAAAGTGACCCCTCTGCAGGTGGGAGCCAGGGGCTCGAACCAGGATCCTTACTCCTGTCCTTGCGCTTGGCACCATGAGTGTTTCACCCGTTGCGCTATTGCCTGACCCCTAATTCAAATAATTTTTAAGGAAAACAGTTAAGCATTTAAAGACCTTTGGAAGTAGGTGCCAGGTGGTAGCGCAGTGGGTTAAGCACACCTGGCGCAAAGTGCAAGGACCTGCATAAGAATCCTGGCTCATGGTCTGGGAGGTGGAGCAGTGATAAAGCTTTGGACTCTCAAGCAGGAGGTCCTGAGTTTGATCCCCGGCAGCACATGTGCCAGAGTGATATCTAGTTCTTTCTCTCTCCTCCTATCTTTCTCATTAATAAGTAAATAAAAAATCTTAAAAAAAAAAAAAAAGAATCCTGGCTCAAGCCCCCAGCTCCCCACCTGCAGGGGGGTCGCTTCACAAGCAGTGAAGCAGGTCTGCAGGTGTCTGTCTCCCCCCCCCCCATCTTCTCTTCCTTTCTCGATCTCTCTGTCCTAGCCAAAAATGACAGCAATAACAACAATGATAAACAGCAAGGGCAACAGAAAAGGGAAAAGAATAACCTCCAAGAGCAGTGGATTTGTAGTGCAGGCACTTCTTCTTCTCCTCCTCCTCCTCCTCCTCCTCCTCCTCCTCCTCCTCCTCCTTCTCCTCCTCCTCCTCCTTCTTTCTTCTAGCGTTTGCCCTTCTTCCGTAGCCAGTTAATAGCGTCAGGTTGAGCACTGAGCCCCAACAATAACCCTGGAATGAAAAAAAAAATAGGAAGCAATTAAAAAAAATAGTAAGTCTCACCATCTCACAATATCCTATTCAGTGTTTCCATGTGGGAACCTCGGAGCATCATCTGCTCCTCTGCGTTCATTTTCATCTCAGTAAATAACTATGATGTTCTTTCTGTTGCGAAACTAGAGCCCCTGAATTCATTCTTGACTTCTGTTTTTCACTCTATTCTGCATCCAAGCCGTTGAAGATATTCTGGCTGATCTCCCCCACACATGCAGAATTTAATTACTTTGGTGCAGCTGTTGCTGCTGCCACCACCTCAGCATGCTTGCTTTCACATACTGTTTCCCCCATTTTTTTTTTTGCCTCCAGGGCTATTGCTGGGCCTCAGTGTCTGCACCACAAGTCCACTGCTCCTGGAGGCTATTTTTTTCCTTTTGTTGCCCTTTTTATTTTGTCGTTGTTGTGGTTATTATTGTTGTTGTTATTGATGTTGTTGTTGTTGAATAGAACAGAGAGAAATGGAGAGAGGAGGGGAAGACAGAGAGGGGGAGAGAAAGATAAACACCTGCAGACCTGCTTCACCGCCTGTGAAACCACCCCCCCCCCCCCCGCAGGTGGGGAGCCGGGGGCTCAAACTGGAATCCTTACGTCTTTTTGCTTTGCACCATGTACGCTTAACCCACTGCCACTGCGCTACCGCCCGACCCCCATCTCCCAAATATTCATGCTGTCTTCATAATTTCCTGTCAATCTCAGTTCAGTTTTCTTGCTGGAAAGGTGTTCCCCTTGAACTGGCACCACGTGAGCACCATGGACAGCACCAAGGACCAAAAACCAAAGCAAACCAACCCTACCTCATCTTACACGCATATAGGAGCTTCTTGTTTATACACAGTGGGTAAATGAAAAATCGAAAAGATAGGAGACCCCCCCCCCCCCGCGGTGTCTCTGTGCTTACATAAATACTTGACACATTAAATGATTAGCTTGTATGTGTTGAGTGAATGAATCCATTAAATCTGGTGAGTTATCATCTTTGTACTTTCTTTGCAATTAAGTTAATTAATTAATTTTTTTTTGTCTGACCTGATGTCACACCTTCATGAGTCTGCTGCTTTTGGCTATTTTTTTCCCTATTAATTTCAGATAGAGCTGTGTGTGTATGGGTGGTGGCGGCGGCAGTAGGGAGTATCTCCCCTCTATTCACAGAGCTCCCCATGGTGCTGTGCACGCTGCTCTGTGTGGTGCTGGGGGCTGGAGCCTGACAAAGTGTGCTATCTCCTGACCTGCATTCAACATTTTTGATTTCCCTTCATTTGGCTTCTGTGGCACAGTATTCTCACTGTCTTTCTTGCCTCACTCCTTTTCACAGACTGCCTCTCCCCCCATGACCATTGTTGGCATGTTCCTTTGGGATTCCCCAAATGTCCTTCTTTTACAGTTCCATTTTCCACGGAATTCCTCTCTTTTATCTGTGCTCTCTCCTACCTTTACTGCCCCCCCCCCCCAGATGTGTTTGGAACAGCTCTGGTGGGTATTATTAGGCTTACTATTTCTTGTGTTGGTTAATGAGCCACTAACACAAGATAGGAACTTGAGAGGGAAATATCCTGGACTAAGCCTCAAAAGGCTTAGTTTTTCTGGTGACATTTAATGCTAAAATGTAGGAGCACCTGGTAAGAATTCAGTAGGTATTGGTGGAATGGATGAGAATAATTGGAAGTGCAGAGATTTTGAGATCTTTAGCCTTGTTACAAAGACTCCCATATTTTTACTCAGAAGCAAGTCTGAGCTCAATTATCTCAGAAGAAAAAAAACATGCGGCATTGAATTGTCCGCCAGGATCTAAGCGGCAGCTTTAGCTGAATGTTGGTTGTGTAGTGACAGAGCCAGCAGGGTTGAGGCCCACCACAAAAGCAGCCAGGCAACAATGGTATATTTCACAGTAAGCAGGGGCTGAAGAAAGTGTCTTTTGTGCTTGTCTGAGACTAAGGGGCGGGGCTTGCAGCAATTTATGTTATTTCTCTCTAATGGAAATCAGGACGGCCTCTAATCCTGCTATCACATGACAACTGCTTATTTGATTTTTGGTAATTTGGAGAGCAGCTGTGGACAAATTATTTTTTTTTCCCCCCTGCAAAAAGAGCCAGCTGCATTCTGAGCCATTTGCAAGTGCCTGGATGCAAAACTTCTATCCACTGGGTTTCTAACCAAGCGGCAGCTTCTGCAGCTCACCTGCTTTTCATCGATACTTGTAGCTGACAATAAGCATCGGAGTACATTTTCTGTTTCCATCAGCACTGTTTTCAACATCCATTAGGTGCCTTCTGCACTCAGGGCACTGAGCCAGCCTCGGCACTAAGCTGTGCAGTGCAGATAGTCTGCTTTCCTCTTAGACAGGTGGGCCGGCATGGGCATTGCTTCTAGCAGACTTAAGTTGTTTTGTAAAGTGTAGAGGCAGCTGAGAGCAGTTTTCCTCTGGCCCCCAGATTTCTGAATCTGTTGTCTGGATGTTCATTGATGCCCCTTTATTCTGCGGGCCCAAGTCACAGCCAGTGCCTTTGCTGGCAGAGCCCTGTCTCTCTCTCATTCTGGACAAACTCCTGGATGAATACTGTCCTCCTCTTTGATACGTTCTTAATGTTCTTGCAGTCTTTTGTTGTTAAAATAGCTTGTATTTTTTAATTTAAAAATTACTGCTATTTTACATAGAGACAAGAGAGGCAGAGTAAAACGGATCATAGTACCAAAACTTCCTTCCATGTAGTGGGGCTAGCTGGAAGTGGGCTGGACATATAACAAAGCAGTGCATCCACTATCCAAATGCACTGTTTCTTTCCCCTTAACAAATTATTATTATTATTAATTATTATTATTATTATCTTTTTAAAATGAGAGACAGGACTGCTCAGCTCTGGCATACTATGATGCTTAGGATTGAACCTGTGACCTATGGGACATTGAGCATGCAAACTGTATTCTAATATGCTGAACTATCTCCTGGGTCTCACCTAAGTTGTGTTTTAAATAGTGAAAGTGCTAAGGTGAAAAGGAAGTAGGTGGCACATTGGATAAGCCCTTTCAGTCCCTAGCATCACGTGTTCCAGAGTGATGCTTTAGTTCTCTCTCCTTGCCTCTTCCTCCTCCTTTCTCATTAGTGAATAAATAAAAATTTAAAGAAAAAAAATCGGAATTAGAAAATGAGATTGGCTTGCCATTAGTCCTTGCAATCTTATTTTACTTCTCAGTGCTTCCTCAGCCATCATCACTAAAATATCTTTTTTTCTTCCCTGTGTTTGTTTAATTATTATTATTATTTATTGCCACCAGAGTTATTGCAGGGGCTTGATGCTGGCTTTATGATTCCACTGATCCTGGCAGCCAATTCCCCCCCCCCCCCTTCTATTTTACTGATTAGGACAGAGAGAAATTGAGAGGGGAAGGGAGATAGGGGGAGAAAGAGATAGACACCTACAGTCCTTTCACTGCTTGTGAAACTTCTCCCATGCAGGTGGGGAGCAGGGGCTTGAACTCAGGTCCTTGTGCATGGTGATGTGTGCACTTAATCAGGTTCTCCACTGTCCCCTCCTCTTTCCTTTTTCCCTTCCTTCCTTCCTTCCTTCCTTTCCCTTCCTTCCTTCCTTCCTTCCTTCCTTCCTTCCTTCCTTCCTTCCTTCCTTCCTTTCTTCTTCTAATGGCAAAGTCCTTTTTTACTAAGCTTTATTAGTCTATACTTAATTTGTTTTAACTTCTCATAACCCATGGGCTTAAGAAGCACATTTGGAGAATTGGGTAGGTAAGACCTTCTATGCTAAGAAACAAGTCATTTCAATTTTGGTCCATTCTCCCAGAGGGATAAAGAACAGGGAAGCTTCCAGTGGAGGGAATGGGGCACACAACTCTGGTGTTGGGAACTGTGTGGAATTGTTATCTTACGGTCTTGTTAATTATTATTAAATCATTAATAAAAAATTTAAAAGTCATTTCATATCTTAATCAAACGCAGAATACAGAATTGTACTGTTTCAGTGTGGCAGTTCTACAGCCCAATGTGGGGATTTCAATTTAATTTATAACGATAAAAATTTCAATGTCTTTTTTTAAAATTTTTAAAAATTTCTTTATTGAGGAATTAATGTTTTACATTCAACAGTAAATACAATAGTTTGTATGAAAATTTCAATTTCTTAGTCACAGTTGTTATATTTCATGTGGCCGTAATAACCACGTGTGGTTAGTGACTACTGTTTTGGGTGGTGCAAATTCAGGACATTTTTTAATTGCAGAGATTTCTGCTGACAGTGCAGTGTTGAGATATTTCAAAGCATTTGGTGGAATGGATCGGCCCAACTCCTCTTCTACGGAAAGAGGTTTGCTCAGTGGAAGAATTTTAAACCATTTTCCTGTGAATTTCCCTGTGCTGCCTCTACATTTTTCTTTGGTTGTGGCACCCCCTAGTGTTTCAGCATTGGTATAACTGTGTCATTATGAAATAATCTAGACTGCTTCCAACAGGCTTGAAAGAGGAAAATTGTATGTTTGTATGTAAGCATGCATGTGTGTATGTATGATTTGCTCCACTAGGAGAAAGTCTGTAGCTTTCACAGTCTTGAAAAATTGTACACAATTGAAAAAAACAGTTCAAGAAGCTCCCAGTTTGTGGGCTGGGGACATAACAGCAGTAGTTGACAGCAGGGCTTGTGTATGAGTGGCCTCAGGTTTGATCCTCAGCACCCAGGTTCCAGAGCTGAGCAGACTGCTGGCGGAAAGCAAACCAACAATGTTCGTTTGTGACCCACAGGCATTTCCCCTCCAAGTATAAAAGTAGATCTTGTAACTTTCCTTTTGACATTTGTTTACCTGTCTTTTTACATGGAAAAATACTGATAGGTTGCTTGTACCCAGCACTTACAAATCCACGCCCCATTTGAAAATAAGTATTTATGCCTTTGGTCCTCACAATAATTCTCCTAAATAGGTTCTATTATTCACCCCCAGTTGAGGTGGTGAAAGGAAGGCACAGAACTCATGTAAAACTTGGTCATAAGTGCTAGGGAGTGACACAGCAAGGATATGTATATATATATATATATATATATATATATATATATATATATATATATATATATATATCCACCCATATTGCTGTGGTTGGTGCCTGTACTACAAATCCACTGCTCCTGGGAACCATTTGTTTGTTTTCTTTTTACTTGATAGGATAGAAAGAAATTGAGAAGGGTTGGGGAGACAGAGAGGGAGAGATAGATACCTGCTGCCCTGCTTTACCACTTGTGAAGCTTCCTCCCTTGCAGTTGGAGACCTGGGGCTTGAACCCAGGTCCTTGTCCATGGTAATGTGTGTGCTCTACTGGGTGCAGCACCACCCAGTTCACACAGCAAGGATTTGAACCCTCAGTACTTTTGATTTCAGAGACTGTACTCTTAACCACCCTCCTCTAATGAAGATATGCTTTTAAGCAGACTTCAGGTAAAAATGGAGATGTTGAGTGCTTTGCATCTTGGTCTGGGGTGTGTGTGTGTGTGTGTGTGTGTGTGTGTGTGTGTGTGTGTGTGTACCATTACTAACAGTCTGGTCTAGTTGTATAATAAGAAAAGCAAGGGCATGGAGGGCGTAGGGAGCAACTCAAATTTGTAACAAGCCCTGCTAGAAACTATAGTTAACACCCAGTATTGATTTTCCATAGATCTACATCATCTGACAAGAATTTAAGAGTGGAAGATGGTTAAAGTTGCCATTTCTTCTGCATATTCTTTGGTTTGTGCAAACCCCTAGCCTAATCTGTTCAATTAACATTACCAGTCTTTTATGAAAGTTTGTCACTATTAAAAATAAAAAGATGCGCGAAGCACAAGGACCAGCATTAAAGATCCCAGTTCGAGCCCTCGGCTCCCCACCTGTAGGGGAGTCGCTTCAAAAGCGGTGAAGCAGGTCTGCAGAAGTCTATCTCTCTTCCTCTCTGTCTTCCCCTCCTCTCTCCCATTTCTCTCTGTCCTATCTAACAATGATGACATCAATAACAACAACAATAATAACTACAGTAACAATAAGGGCAACAAAAGGGAAAAATAAATAAAATAGAAAGACATTGTGTTATTTGTGATGCTGACTTTTGAGGTTTGTGGAACATTAAGCTTATTAAGTATCTTTAGTTAAAGAATGATTAAGTTAGTTTCATAAATAGACAAAGTTTGTATTTATCTTTTTAAAAAAAATTGAAAAATTTATTTGTTTATTTTCTCTTTTGTTGCCCTTGTTGTCTTTTTATTGTTGTTGTAGTTATTAATGTTGTTGTTATTGATGTCATCATTGTTACATAGGACAGGGGGAAATGGAGAGAGGAGGGGAAGATAGAGAAGGGGAGAGAAAGATAGACACCTGCAGACCTGCTTCACCGTCTGTGAAGTGACTCCCCTGCAGGTGGGGAGCCGGGAACTCGAACTGGGATCATTACGCTGGTCCTTGTGCTTCGTGCCACCTGCGCTTAACCTGCTGCGCTACCCGCTGGACTCCCTGTATTTATCTTACTTATACTACTTTCTGTCTACACCTCTTTTTCACTTGTAAATGTCTCACTTCTGTTTACAAGGCATCTTTTTTTTTTAAATTATATTTATTTATTCTCTTTTGTTACCCTTGTTTTATTGTTGTAGTTCTTATTGTTATTGATGTCATTGTTGTTGCATAGAACAGAGAGAAATGGAGAGAGGAGGAGGAGACAAAGATAAACACCTGTAGACCTGCTTCACCGCTTGTGAAGCGACTCCCCTACAGGTGGGGAGCCGGGGGCTGGAACCGGGATCCTTAAGCCAGTCCTTGCACTTCACGCCACGTGTGCTTAACCCACTGCCCTACTGCCCAACTCCCTCACAAGGCACCTTACAGTCTCTAACTTAACTTCTTTTTAATGATGCCCCAAACACAGAATTTTGTGTTCAGTTTCCATCGGTGTATGAAAACAGAAACCTCAGTAGTAGAGCTCATACTTTAAATGTTTGAGGCCCTGGATTCAATCCTCTGTGCCAAAAAAGGGGGAAAAAATCCTCACCCTCTGACCCAGAAATATCCTTAGAGTCACTTTATTGGCAGTATCAGTGCCAGTACATCTTATTGCATTGACATACGCAAGTCTTAGAGCGTTTTGCTGCTCAACACACATTTCTGACAAGGCACTTGTTTTTCTTTAGCATCTGTCAGGGCCTAGTAAGCTATCTGAAGCACTTCAGAGAATTTACTTTTGAAAATTATGCAGGTGCTGAGAGACTGAAGAAGCAGAAAGGAAACATTGAGATAATCCAGATGTTAATAACCACAGGAAGCAGCTATGTCTCCTACAACTGGGGAGAAAGAAGAGAAGACCTTTGGGGCTCAGAGAAGTCCCCAGAAAGCTCCTGATGCGGCCCGCAAATGGGAGGCCTTACAGCAGTGTACACACACACACACACACACACACACACACACACACACACACACACCCGGTGGAGAAGGGCCACAGCTCACGTGTGAGAAAGCCACCCTCTGGTGTGGGAACAGCACTGCTAGGAATGCAAACAGCAAGGCAACCTATTCTTCCCATCTCACACTATTGCCTCCTCTTGGCAAAGATCTGTAAGGTAGCTGGCAGGCAAGGCTGGTAAACAGTGCTGGCTGACTCAGCCAGGGCTGGGGATCGAGCAGCTCAGAACACCTAGAGAGAGGGGACTTAATGAGAGACAGGAATAGCCAGCCCTCCTGTATGGGGCAGTCACAGAAACTAATGGCCTGGGTTCAGCTTTAGTTATTGAAATATGCAACCACGCATATACTGATGAGTAAGTTACAGACCAAAGCCCTGCCTTCAGTGAGCTTACAGGACTGTTTTCATGTAACTACCTTCTCATCCATAAGTCATTATCAAGTTGTATGGCACCACTTGTTTGGGTATCACCTACTATATAGAGGCGTTATTATTGGGTGACCAGTTGAGTGTACATGTCACCCTGCTTAAGAATACGGGTTTGACTCTTGCTCCCCACCTGCAGGGGGGAAGCTACACAAGCAGTTAAGCAGATCTGCTGGAGTCAGTCTTTGTCTCCCACCCTCCCCCTCTCCTCAATTTCTTTCTTTTCTGTCAAATAAAATAGAAAGAAAAAAAGAAAGGAAGGAAAAGGCTGGATCTGTAGTGCCAGCATCAAGCCCTATCAGTAACTCTGGTGGCAATAGGAAAAAAAAAAGATTAATATTATCTGGATTCCTGGGCTGTTATTAATATTGATAATTATTTATACGATTTATTTATTTTTTATTTCTTTATTGGGTTATACGATTTTTTTATTTACAAGTTTTTAAAAAATATTTTATTTATTTATTTATTTATTTCCTTTTGTTGCCCTTGTTATTTTATTGTTGTAGTTGTTGTTGTTGGATAGGACAGAGAGAAATGGAGAGGGAAGGGAAAGACAGAGAGGGGAGAGAAAGAGAGACACCTGCAGACCTGCTTTACCACTTGTGAAGCGACCCCCCACCCCCTGCAGGTAGGGAGCCAGGGGCTCGAACTGGGATCCTTACACCAGTCCTTGCGCTTTGTGCCACGTGTGCTTAACCCACTGTGCTACTGCCCGACTCTATTTTACAAGTTTTATCAGCATATTGAATTAAAAACTATTCTGATTACAGTCATATAATTTTTTGTTAGTTTCATATGTTCCAACCCAACTTTTCTTTAGGGGTTTAATGACTTACAAAATTATAAGATAATGGTGTAATCCCACACTACCAGAGTTCTGTGTCCCCATTCCATCTACTGGAAACTGCATTAGTTCTCCCAAGATCACAGATATGGGTTGACTATATATTTGCCCATTTTTTTCTATGGTCCTGTCTTCTCTTTTTAAGTCATACCTACTACTTCTGAGTGTCCTCTTCCCCTCCCCACACCTCTTCTCTCTGGGTCCTAGTGGAATTGGAGTTCAGAGCTCTCTGGTCATCTTCCCCTACATTTACCTCTCTGGGAGTATGGACCAAAAAAAAAATTTTTTTTTAGGGTGCAGAAGATAAGAGTTCTGGATTTTATAATTGCTTCTCCACTGGATATGGACGTTGGCAGGTCAATCTACACTATATATTAAGAGGAGAGCAGAGAACCAGAATATTTAAACAACAGGGAGATATCTCAGTTTATTGGATTACCAGCTTGTATGCCTTGAGCCCCAGGGACCTCAGGTTCAGTCCCCGGCACCTTGCGCAAGAATTGAGCAGTGCATTGGTCTCTCTATAGTCTGTCCTACCACCTCTCATAGTACACCTTTTTTTTTGTTGAATTTTTTTATTATCTTTATTTATTGGATAGAGGCACCTAGAAATCAAGAGGGAGGGGGGTGATAGAGAGAGAGAGAGAGACAGAGAGACACCTGCTGCCCTGCTTCACCACTCGTAAAGCTCTCCCCTGCAGGTGGGGACTGGGTGCTCGAACCCGGGTCCTTGCACATTGTAATACATGCGCTCAAGCAGGTATACCACCGGGCCCCCATAGTACATCTTTTAAAATATTACATATATATATATACATATATATATATAATTTATTTTTTAATAAGAGTTACAGGGAGAAAGAGAGACCTGAGCACTATTTAGCTCTCGTTTATGGTGGTGCTGGGGATTGAACCTGGGACTTCAGAGTCTCGGGCCTTATAAATCACTTTGCATAACCACTATGCTATCTCCTCAGCCCTTTTTTTTTTTTTTTTTGCCTTCAGGGTTATCGCTGGGGCTTGGTGCCTACACTACAAATCCACTGCTCCTGGAGGCTGTTTTTCCCATTTCGTTGCCCTTGTTGTTGTTATTGTCATTGTTGCCATTGCTGTTGTTGGATAGGACAGAGAGAAATTGAGAGGGAAGGGGGAGAGAAAGATAGACACCCGCAGACCTGCTTCATTGCCTGTGAAGCAACCCCTCTGTAGGTGGGGAGCCAGGGGCTGGAACTGGGATCCTTATACCAGTCCCTGTGCTTTGTGCCATGTGCGTTTAACCTACTGCGCTACTGTCCCACCCCTCCAATCTTTCTTTTTTAAAGTGCATTTTTATTGGGCCTGAAGACAACTCACCTAGTCTTGTATGTGCCTCATCATGAGCCAGGGCCTGGGCTCCATGAATGAAGGAGTGGTGTGGTGCTGTGGTATCTCACTCTTCTCTTTAAAGTTAGGAATGAAAAGTTGGCCCAGGAAATGCCCTCAGTAGTGGTGGTTCTCATTCCTAGGTACCCCATTAAAGTGACAGTAATCAAGTTTACTTTGTTCAAGGTCATAGCAATCCATTCATATGGTAGCTTGTAATATCAAGTACCTCCTCTATGACTCTAATGCTTATTATGACTTGGACACTTTTTTTAGATCCTTTTCTATCAAATACTTCTTCACAGTATTCCTTCCTCTTTCTTTCTCTCAATTTTGGATAGTTATATTGGAATGCTGAGACTTCTGTCAGTACTGGGTAGTTACCTCCACCTCCTTCACTATGTGAAGATAAGATGTTGTTAGTACTCTAAACCATGTCTTGCCTCTGTTCTCTCAGACATATCTTTGCTTCTTTAACATTGTCTTGATTTATAAATTTTATATATAGTTTTCCTGTTATATTTGATTACACACACACACACACACACACACACACACACACACACACGGTTTTCCCCCCTCTTCCTACAGGGCTTCAGCCACTCTTGACATAATCTTTCCAGATAGAGGTTAAGAGACAGAGAGAGGAAGAGAAAGAGAGACATCACAGGTGTTGTTTTCGACGGGCTGGCTTCACGGGCGGGTAACAGACGACCCGGGACTCATGGCTGGGTTGTACGCAGTATCTCTTTATTCATGCAGGACGCAGCACAATCTATACCAAGCTAAGCTAAACTAAAACTAAAAACTGCAATCTTGTCCTTATAAATCCCAGTAGGGTGGGAACATGATGCGATGCAGAGAGGGTGGAGAGAAAAGTGACTGGTGAAAATCAGGGTATGACAAGGAGAGGGGGCGGAGCAGGCAAGAATTCTATCACTGAACCACCAATGCCCTGGAGGGAGGGTGGTGCTTGTTAACAGCAGTTATGTAAATAGAATGAAGTGGTTATGTAAATAGAATAGTGTTAAGCAGGGGGGATTAAACTAATGAAACAGAAGGGGTTTTTAGAAGCATACCAACAATTCCCCCTTTTTAACAAATGGCCATAGTATCAGGATTGTGGGGTGAACAGAAACCTATATCGTACAGGCGTTTTCAAAAGAACTGGCATAAGACATGGAAAACAAAATAGGCGAGCAGCAATAACCAGTGTGATGCCAAGGGGAATGTTTCTTGCCTCAAAGGGCAAGGTCTAGCAGGCGAAAGGGCATTTCTTGCCTCTGGGAGCACTTCATGCCTCTGGGAGCATCTCTTGCCTCAAAGGCGTTTCCTGCCTCTGGGAGGCGTTTCCTGCCTCTGTGGGCATCTTTTGCCTCTTGGGGCGCTTCATGCCTCTGTGGGCATAACCTAATAAGGAGGGGGAGTTTTCTGCCTCTGGGAACAGAGCCTGCAGGCGAGGGGACATGGTCTATAAAGTCTCAAGGCAATTGGCTGAAGTTAGTCTTTGAGAAACACAGCAGTGTGTACCAGTAAGTCTGATGGAGGTGTCAGTCCAAAGTAGCTGACCATGGAAGAAAATGCCAAGGGATGAAACACTGCATGTCTGTCTCGATGGGGAATGTCGGCCACCAGAATTCTGCTTTTCTGTAGAGAGTTATCTTTGGAGTCTGTGAATCTGTTTCTTCAGGTCGTGCCAGGTCACATCATTGGTTTCCGGGGGTGTGTTGTATTCATTCCATCTTGTGGGCGATGTCAGAGAACAGGATCCAAATGGATTTCCAGGAATTCCATTTGAGTAGATGCTTTTTCATGTGAAGACTTGACAGCTGAAATTCACTTACTTGTCAAACAAAACTTGTAGCAGATTAGAAGTTTACTATAATTGATAACTCCATTATAATCGGAAGTCCTTTCTAGTATGATTTTAAGGTTGTTTAAACAGTTTAAACTCAATACAATGTGGAAAGGTAAACAGAAGAATCACAGTTAAAAGCCTCAGGCATGAGAATAATTAACATAATCATTGCACTATCTGCCCCACCCATAACTCATACTGTTTCAGGATTAAACGTTTCAGATTTATGCCAAGACGTAAAAAAGAAAGGAGGGAAAAAACAATTTTTTGGATTGTTTCTGGATGTCTCTAGAAATCATGGCTGCATCCAGCATTTTTTTTTTAAGTCAATGTCAAACAAAAATTCAGTCATTTAAATCACTCTCTTATGAAATAGATCTCACCGTGTAGTATCATGAGTCCCTGGAGGGCGTCCTAGTCCAAAAAGCTCCTCGAAATTACATTTAGGGTGCTTCTGACTGTTCCTGCTGGATTGCTTCAGGCACCCATTTTTAAAAGTGTCTTCCCATTGAAGAAAGAATCCAATCAGCAGAGTAGACCTAACCATGTGTCTCCATTCTTGGGGACTGCCAGGGTACTGGAGAACGCTCCTCAAATTAGAGTAGTCCTTCTCCATGGGAAACATGTGAGAAGAAGTCCAGAAAGTCCCAGTGGAAATCCCCATGCATATCCCAAGGTCTATGATCATGGTCATAAAGAACCAAATTGTGGCCCAGAGCAAAATGTAGTCCTTTCCCTCAGGAAACATGGGAGAGGGAATCCAGAAAGTCCAAAGAGAAATCTCAGTACATCTCCCAAGCTCTATGATTAGGGTCACAAGAAACCAAAGTTCCCAGTCAGGGAACCGAAGTGTGGTCCAGAGCAAAATGTTCCAGAGACAGAGTAACTGTCTCATGATGAAATAGTAGAGGCTTTGGCAAACCTCTTCATAAGTAGGAAGGCAACCCATGGTGGATGGGTAGCCAAGTTTACTTATCTGGGCGATGGGTGGGTTAGGTCCCACGTCGGTGCGGTCCCTCTTTCAGGGCTTATGTCAGTCCTTTGTTCGGGCGCCATATGTTTCTATTGCCCCTTTCCCACCAACTTTTGGCTGTCTCTGTCTAATAAATAGAGCAGTGTCGTTGCTGTGGCGTCACTGAGCCCTAGTGATAACCCTGATGGAAAAAAGAAAGAAAGAAAGAATATTAGAATAGTCCTAGGTCAACTGGATTCTACTTATCTTAAATTTTATTACTTTAGGATTAAACCACGTTTGTTTGACCTTGCTCCTGTTTTTATTTTTGACTTTTTTTTTTTTTTTTTTTTTTATAGAAGAGCACACTGCTCAGCTCTGGTTCATGGTGGTGTAGGGGATTGAACCTGGGGCTTTGGAGAGAGTCTCTTGGCATAACCATTATGCTATCTATCCCCCCACCCTACTTTTCTTATGCAGTTAACCTGACCCTCATCCTAAAATGTATTATTGTTGTTGTTATTATTATTGTTTTAGATAGAGACAAGAGAGAAAGAGGCTACAGCACTGAAACCTCCTCCAGCATGGCAGGTGCAAGACTTGAACCTGGGTCATGCACATGGCAAAACAGCACGCTATCTAAATGAGCCATTTTACCACCTCCCTGGCCCCCTCCCATAAAATTTTGATCTGTTTTCTTTTGACCTTCAAGAATCAAATCCATTAGTTGGCTGTAGGTTTCTTGGCTATGATGTCAAGTAAAATTTCTGTCCTAGTTATGAAGTGTAGATTCTGGTTCTGTCTAGGAATGTTCCAGCTTTCCAGCTCCTGGCTTGGACTCCAGGTAGCCTTCTCTCAGCCGTCTCCGCAGGCAGTTCTTGCATTTTCTTTTGATGTGATAATGTTATTGATCGGACTAATGCTTTCTTTTACTTTTCGTTATACCATGATTAGATTTCCTGGGCTGCTCTTCCTGCTTTGATTCTTCTAAATACTCTACACTTAATCTCATCTATTATGTGTGGATTAGGCTAAGTATCTCCCTTGAACCAAATTCCAGTAGCTCCCTAGGTATCACTGACTACAACACTCTGGGTGCTGTGGGGTAAGAAGACTGTGTGTTCTGTGCTTTCTTCCATTATCTCTCCGTGGCACCCTTAATAGTTCCCATGTCAAAAATAAACACTTTGTACCAACCTGCCTCTTTACACCCCTTTATGATTTGTATAATAAAGACACATTTTTAGATGAAAGGTTCATTCATGTGAATGGGGCAGTAGTGAGTAGGGAGGCTAAGAAACACGTCTTAGTGAAATGGTTACCATATTTAATAAAAAGTCATGCTTTGTGGGATGATTTTTTTTATTTGTTCACTAATCTGCTGCATCACTGACCCTGGGTGTTAGATATGTCTTTTTATTTGGATGTGCTGTATAGAGTCACAGATATGTTGAGGTCCTTTTATCTTAACTTTCCACATCTATTCAGATCTGTTTGGGCTGGTCACTGTTGAGTCCAACTGTTGGTTCTCCATTTTGTGTGCTATCATAACATGCTGGAGGTGTTGGTTCCATGCTTACTGGCTTAGTTTCTACAATTGGGTCTCTGTTTAGTTGGGTTCTTTTCTTTCTTTCTTTCTTTCTTTCTTTCTTTCTTTCTTTCTTTCTTTCTTTCTTTCTTTTTCTTCTTCTTCTCCTTCTTCTCCTCCTTCTTCTCCTTCTCCTTCTCCTTCTTTTGCTTTGTATCTTTTTTTTTTTTTTTGCCTCCAGGGTTATTGCTGGGTCTGGTGCCTGCACTACAAATCCACTGCTCCTGGAGGCCATTTTTTTCTCTTTTGTTGCCTTTGTTGTCACTATTATTGTTGTTGCTGTCATCATTGTTGGATAGGACAGAGAAATTGAGAGAGGAGGGGAAGACAGAGCGGGGGAGAGAAAAATAGACCCCTGCAGACCTGCTTCACCGCTTGTGAGACAACCCCTCTGCAAGTAAGGAACTGGGGGCTGGAACCAGGATCCTTACGTGGGTCCTTGCCCTTTGTAGCCACATGCGCTTAACCTGCTGCGCTACCGCCTGGCCCCCTATAGTTGGGTTCTTTTTTTTTTGCCAGTCTTTTCTGTTGTTGGGATTAACATCAAGAAGGAGCTTTAGATAGATACATGACTCAAAATCTCTTGGACACAATTGAAAAAAAATTCTCAGAGATTAGTGTCTAAAAATGAAGAAATTGAAACCTAGTCCCTGTGATCACAAGACAGGAATCAGTACTAATTGTTGTTGAACACTCATGTGCCAGGCATTGTGCTGCTCACTTAATCTGGTTAACCTCTTTTAATCATCAACTCCCTTTAAGGATAGTTCCTTCAGAAAAAAAAAAAGGGAAAAATAGAAATTGGGCAGGGGTTTGAAGTGGGGGGTGGGATGATAAATAACACAGCTGTGACAGACTTTTCCTGCCTGAGCTTTCTAGGTTCCGTCCCTGGTACCATCATAAACCAGAGATGAGCAGTGTCTTAATGAAAGGGGAAAAAAAAAGTAGAAATCAAGGTTTAGAATTTAAGTAGCTTGGCCAGGAAATCCAAATATCTAGTAACATTTGTGTTTGCTGTTTTTAAGGATCATATTGTATGTTTTCATCTGCTTTATTTCATTTCTGCTTTATTATACAAAAAATCTGTATACTATATAGAGAATCTGCTTGGGGATGACAGTTAAAATGTATCACTACAAATGACTTGGATGGGGGATGATCTCTAACCGTGTGTGTTCCAGTCATATCTGGCTTTAGAAAGCCCTTTTTATCTGTTTTATGAAAACTTTGAAAGCATGATTTACAAGTATCCTAATCTGGTTCAAAGAAGTCTGAAATACCTTTCCTGTACTTTCAGTGGAGCACCCAGCGTAATAAAAATGGTTTGAATGAAGGGTAGGATGGGGGAGAGAGGGAGAAAGAGGTGAGGCACTGGGCAGAAGTGAAAGGCCTGTGAAGCAGCAACCTTATTGATTTGTGCTGTGAGCTATGTTCTGGGGGGAAAGAATTGAAATCCATTTTGCTAAGCGCCGAGTGCACAAATCCCTTTGAAAAGCAGTTAGATGTCATCTAATCCCAACTCATTTAAAAATGATTTGGAAATAGCCAGAATTCTAAAATGCCCTAAGCAGTTTGTCTGTTAGACTAAAAGAACAGTGAAAGGGATGGGAAAGTAGTCTTTTTAATGGTCTCGTTCTCTCTCTTGGGCTTAATTGTGTAACTTGAATGTTGTGTTAGATTGCATTTTAGATCGGCTGCTTCTTAATTTTGATATAATTTCAAACATGTAGAAACACTGTAAGTATAAAGAATTCTCATTCAGATTTTCTAAATGTTGACATTTTACCGTATTTTATTTCTCTCTTAATTTTTCTATTAAATACATATGGTTTTCTCCAGAACTTCTTCCAAAAGTTCGATGTGAAGAGACAAGGTTTAGGTATTGTGTCACTCAAAGATTCAGGACTGGGGAGATGACCTAAGACACAAAAGTATGGAAAAGTAGTTCCAAAATTCCTAATCTTTTAGGAATTGTGGCGTCCTGTGGTTATTTTATTTCGTAATTAAAGTGACTTCTTTTCTGAAATACAGAATACATGAACTGAGTAATCTCTAAATTAAGAGTCACTGGATTATGATGAGTTGTGTTGTATATAATGACATGAGAGTGAAAAGAGACTATTAGAAAGTAGAGCAGAAATAAGGGAAGCGGCATAAGACTGTAAAATAAGAAATCAAGAGCTTCAGAAAAGTATTTGGTCATCTGAATGAAAATGGTGACCTGATGGGGCTGGGTGATGGCGCAGCTGGTTGAGCGCACGTGTTACAGTGCTCAGGAACCCCGGTTGGAGCCCCCAGACCCCACCTGCAGGGGGAAAGCTTTACAATTGGTGAAGCAGTGCTGCAGGTGTCTCTGTCCCTCTCCCTGTCACTCCCTTCCCTCTTGATTTCTGGCCGTCTCTATCCAATAAATAAAGATAATGCAAAAAAAAAATTTTTTTTTTAAAAAGGTGACCTGAAGGAAGACTTGTTAGGATGAGGCCTTAAAAAACAATTAGAGGGGAGTCGGGAGGTAGCGCAGCGGGTTAAGCACAGGTGGCGCAAAGCGCAAGCACTGGCGTAAGGATCCCCGTTTGAGCCCCCAGCTCCCCACCTGCAGGGGAATCGCTTCACAAGCAGTGAAGCAGGTCTGCAGGTGTCTCTTTCTCTACCCCCTCTGTCTTTCTTTCCATTTCTCTCTGTCCTATCCAACAACACTGACATCAATTACAACAGTAAAACAACAAGGGCAACAAAAGGGAATAAATAAATATTTTTTAAAAAGTTGTAAGTTATTAAAAAAAAAAAACCCAAACAATTAGAGGTGGAAAAAATTGGAGGGGAGGTGAGGGGAGGGGAAGGGAGGGTGGAGGCACACCCGGTTTAGTGCACATAGCTGGCTTCAAACTCCAGCTCCCCACCTGCAGTGGGGACATTTCACAAGTGTGAAGCAGGTCCGCAGTTGTCTTTTTCTCTCAATTTCTCTCTATCCTATCAATTAAAATAGAAAGAAGGAAAAAATGGCTGCCAGGAATGGTGGATTTGTAGTGCCAGCATTGAGTTCCAGCGATAATCCTGGTGGCAAAAAACAAACAAAAAAATCAATTAGAGGAAGACAATTAAAATACATAGACACACACAGTCACAGAGAGAGAGAGAGGGAGAGGGAGAGAGGGGGATGGAGAGAAAGAGGGGTGGAGAGAGAGAGAAAAGAGGGAAATTGAGAGGGAGGGAGGGAGAGAGAGAAAAAAGACCTGCAGACCTGTTTCACTGTGAAGCTTTTCTTCTGCGTGTGGACTGAGGACTTGAACTTGGATCCTTGAGCACTGTAATATGAGCACTTAACTGGATGCTGCACTTTGGCCCCTAGGAACACAGAATTTTATAAGTCCCCAGAGAGGGAAAAGAGTTTCCTAATGGGCTAGAATGAAAATGAGAGGAACATTTTTGCATGAATAGATGATGATTTTCGTTGACCTTGTAGCCATAAAAGTCACTTTTCTATATATAACTAGCCCTTTCTGGCAAGGGGAAACTCTAGGTCCACAGTGCTGTGTATACTGCTACTTGATAGCCATATTTCAGGAGTGTGTACTGGGAAGTGTGGGGTTATATAAATACAAGAAGAGATTATATTAGCATGCAGCTCAAACACACAGCCTTTAAATACTCCATCTAAATTCCAAATATGTATACCCTTGACCCAGAAGAGTTTAAATACTAGAATTAAGAAAAGTACCCAAACAAGCAAAATTTATTTTAAGATAATAAGGGCTAGTTTATTATTCTGCTTTTAATCCTGGCAACCACCATTCTGTTTTCTGTTTCTATGAATTTAACTTTTCTGGGTGCCTCATATACATGGAATAATGCCTTACTCTCCTTTTTGTGATAGGTTTATTTCACTTAACAGAAGATCCTCAAGGTTTATTGCATCCCATTTTTAAAAATATTTATTTTGTCTTTTTTTAATTATTGTTGTAATTGATGTCATTGTTGGATAGGACAGACAGAAATGGAGAGAAGAGGGGGAGAGAAAGATAAGACATCTGCAGACCTGCTTCACCGCCAGTGAAGAGACTTCCCCGTGCAGGTGGGGAGCTGGGGGCTCAAACCGGTTGGGATTCTTAGTTGGTCCTTGCGCTTTGTGCCACCTGCGCTTAACCTGCTGCGCTACCGCCCAACTCCCATCACATCCCATTTTAAGGAGTAATAATTGACAAAATTGAGGGGTGAGTAGTCTTCCCCTGTCCCCCTTATCTTCTCTTTCCACACAGTACAGCCCCTCTCTTTATCAGCAGCCCACATAAAAGTGGTACATTTGTTGGGATGAGTGAGCCTACACTCACATCATCACCTAAGGTCATTACTTGCGTCATCATTAGCTGTTCGTGTTGTTGTTCAATGGGATAGGACCAGTGTATCATAGAGAGTAGTTTTGCTGCCTCAGTGATGATCAGTCTATTGACTCCTTCCTCCATCTTAATTACTGGCAATCAGAGATGGTTTTACTGTCTCCATAGTTTTGCCTTTTCCAGTATTCCATATGTTTGGAATCATAGAATTTGGAGTCTTTCAGGCTGACTTCTTTCACCTTGTAATATGTATTTAAGGTTCCCCCATGTCTTCTTATGTCATGGTAGCTCATTTCTTTTAATAATTATATCCTGAATATTCATTTTTGTATCCACTTATCAACTCAGGGACATCTTGGTTGCTTCTGAGTTTTAGCAATTCTGAATAAGGCTGATATAAATACCTCTATGCAGGTTTTGTGGTTGCAATTAGGCTTTCAACTCCATTGAGTAAATGCTGAGGACTACGATTACTGGCTTGTATGGTTGGAGTGTGTCTAGTTTTGTAAGAATTTGTAAACTGGTGGTCCAGGAGGTGGCACAGTGTATAAAGCTTTGGACTCTTAAGCATGAGATCCTGAGTTCAATCCTTGGCAGCACATGTACCAGAGTGATGTCTGGTTCTCGTTCTCTCTCTCATAAATAAATAAATAAATAAATAAAAGAATTTGAAAATTCTTTCAGGGTGATTGTACCATTCTTACCAGCAGTGGATGAGAATTCATGTTATTCCAAATCCTTGTCAACAAGGTTTTGTTATTTTGGATTTCAATCATTCTAGTAGATGTATAGTACTATCTCATTGGTTTATTTTTCAGTTCTTTACTGACTATGATGTTGAACATCTATATATCTTATTTATGTATTTATTTAGTGTGTATGTGTGTGTTTATTACTGAGAAAGAAAGAACCAGAGCCTTACTCTGGCACAACTTTAAGAGTTTGAACTCCGGACTTCATGCATGAGCGTCCAGTACTTTATCCGCTGTGACTCCTCCTGGGCCACCATCTGTGACTTCTTTGAGGAGGTGTCCATAGAGGCCTTTTGCCACTTTTAATTGGCTTATACATTTTTCATACTTATCTACTTTGCATTCTTTGTGTATTTTGGGGAATGGTACTTTATCTGGTCTGTCTTTTAAAAATATTTTCTCGGGGGCTGGGAGGTGGCAAACTTGGTTGAGTGCACATGTTATAATATGCAAGGACCTGGGTTTGAGCCTCCAGTCCCCACCTGCAGGGGGAAAGCTTCACAAGCGGTGAAGCAGTGCTGCAGGTATCCTCTCTGTCTCTCTCACTCACTCTCTATCCCCCCCTTCCCTCTTGATTTCTGGCTGTCTCTATCCAACAAATAAAGATAATTAAAAAATTTTTTTTCTCTCAGCCTGGAGTTTGCCTATTTTCTCTCTCTGTACTATCTTTAAGGAAAAGAAATTATTTATATATGAGAGGGTGAGGAATGAGAAAGAACTAAGTTACATTCTGGCATATGCTATGCTGGGAATTGAACTTGGTATCTCATGCTTGAAAGCCCATTGTGCTACCTCCCAGGCTCTCTATATTACCTTTTAAAGCAAAAGGTTTTTTTAAAAAATTATTTATTTATTTATCTATCTATCTATCTATCTATCTATCTATCTATCTATTTATTTATTGTGTAGAGACAGAGAGGAAGGGGGAGGTATAGAGAGACTAAAAGAGAGAGACATCTTCAGACTTCTCCCAAAGCTTCTTCCACCCTATAGGTGGGACTGGGGGCTTGAACTTGGGTCCTTGCAAATTATAATATGTATGCTCAACTGGGTGCACCACTACCTGACCCCAGGCAAAAATTTTAATTGAAAGAATGTCAAGCTTATAAATTATTTCATTCATAGACTGTATCTTTGTACCGATTTCATTCATGGATTATTTAATCTAAAAAATCATTTCAGATACCGAAAAACCATCTAGTAGTTTTCTAGTGTTACATTCTAGGAATTTCATGTCTTATAATTAGTTCTGTGATCCATTTTGAGTTATTTTCATGAAGAGTGTAAAGACTGTCTAGATTTCCTTGATTGTACATGGATGTCAAATTATAGCACCTTTCCTTCTCCCAGAAAAGTTTATATTTGGGTCTTAAGTTCTGAGCATAAAGTTTAGAGGCATAGCAAGTGATTCCACTGCAACACCCTCAAAGTAATTAACATTTTATGTCGATAAACGTGTAGCTAAAACTCAAAATGCCCATGAGAAATAAACTGTATCACAACTCAATGAATGCCTTGCTAAATGTACTTACCCTCTCCAGTAAAATTCCAGTCAGACTTAGTATTTATTTATTTACTTATTTATTTGCCTCCAGCTCTGTGCCTGCACTATGAATCCACTGCTCCTGGCAACCATCTTGTTCTCACTATTGTCGTTGGATAGGACAGAGAGAAATGGAGAGAGGAGGGGAAGACAGAGAGGGGGAGAGAAAGATAGACACTTGCAGACCTGCTTCACTGCTTGCAAAGCAATCCCCCTGCAGGTGGGGAGCTGGGGGGCTTGAACTGGGATCCTTGATCCTGTGCTTGCATGCTTAAGCCAGTGTGCTACCACCGGCCCCCTAGACTTAATTTTAGCCCTATCTGACCCAAGTGGCTTTCATGCAGGACTTAGTGCTTATTGTAACCTAATGAACCACATTCTTTTAAATCTCAATATTATTTTAAAAAGATTTTTATTTTTATTTACTTCATATTAGATAGTTTCACATGGAGAGAGAAGCAGGGCCCTGTTCCAGTACTTGTGGTACTGGACCTTAAGCCAGGAGCCTCAGGCACAAGAGTCCCATACAAGAGTCCCAGCAGTTGAGCTATCTTCCTAGCCACTCCGCATTTTCTCTTTTTTCTTTTTTTCTTTTTTTCCTGCCTCCAGGGTTATTGCTGGGTCTCCGTGCCTGCACTACATTTTTCTCTTTCTTTCTCCCCTTCCTTCCTTCTGCCTTCCCTCCCTTCTTTCTTTTTTCCTTCTCTCTTTTCCTTAAAAAAAATTTTTTTTTAAGTATTTTATTTTTGAGAGAGATGCAAAGAAAGAAAGACACAGAGAAAAACACCAGAACACTCCTCAGCTCTGGCTAATGGTGATGTGGGGCATTGAACCTGGGACTTCAGAGCCTCAGGCTGAGAGTCTCTTTGCATAACGATTATGCTATCTACCCCACCAACTCCAAATTTTTACTCATTTATTAATGGGGGGGGGGGGACGAGCCAGAGCATCAGTCTGGCACATACAGTACTGAGGATCAGACTTGGGACCTCATGCTTAACAGTGCTTTACCTGTTTCTCCACATCCCAGGCTGCAACTTCAGTATCTTAAGGAGAGATGGTAGCATTGGCCATGTGGAACAAATCTTGATCATTTCAGTGACATTGACCCCCAAGGTCATCAGTCCTGTAGGACCCACTGAACTAGGTCAGGAGCTTCACTGATTACAGGCGAGTGTGACAGCAGCCTAGCCGGCAGGAAGGGGAGCTGCATCATAGTGAAAATACAGTATCAAAGTGCTACTTAACATCCACACAGAAGACGAGAAAGCTTTCACACGGGGGCAAGGCGTGGCGCAACTGGTTGAGTGCACATGTTACAATGCACAAGGACCCAGCTTTGAGTCCCAGGTCCCCACCCGCAGGGGGAAAGCTTTGCAAGTGGTGAAGCAGTGCTGCAGGTGTCTCTCCGTCTCTCTTTCTATCTCTCCCTCCCCTCTCAATTTCTCGCTGTCTCTATCAAGTAAATAAAGATAAAAAAAATTGTAAGAGAGTGGGCGTAGATAGCATAATGGCTATGCAAACAGACTCTCATGCCTGAGGCTCATTCAAGTCCCAGGTTCAATCCCCCACTCCACCATAAACCAGAGCCAAACAGTGCTCTGGTAAAAAAAAAAAAAAAAATGTAAGAAATGCGAACAGTAGTTGGATGTTAACCACTGAAATAGGCCACTACGGTAAAACAATATAAATAGGTCAAAGCCATGAATGGTTAAATGTGATTCCCATGGTAACAGCTATCAAAGCTAGGCGGTGTTTGTACAGATTGCTTTTTTATGCCATGCCTTAAATTGTCAAGTATTTACAGTGTTGAAGAGGAAATACCTTTAGACAGGGAGTAAAGTGGGACTCCGGGCATTCCGAGAGCAGGTGACTTTAGCCATGAGGTCTTCAAGACAGACCACAGTGACTTCAGCATGCTTCTTACTAGAGCTGGCACAGCTGGGGCAGTAAGTGCTTCCGTTTATGCATACCTCTTTAAGAAAAGCTCACAGTTGGAACAGTAAAGCCTTCTATTTCTCCCCCCCCCCCCTTTCTTTCTTACCAGAACACTACTCAGCTCTGGCTTTTGGTGATGCAGGGGGTTGAACCTGGGCCTTTGAGCCTCAGTCATGAGAGTCTCTTTGCATAACCATTATGCTGTCTACCTCTGCTCTTTTTTTACTTTTAATTAATTTTTTATAGAAATTGAGAGAGAAGGTGAGAGAGTAAGACACACTTACAATACCTGCTTCATCACTTTTTGAAGCTTTGCTCCTGAAGGTGGAGACTGGAGCCTTGAACCTGGGCCCTTGTGCATTATAAGTGTGCGCTCAACCTGGTGTGCCACCACTTGATCCCATTTCTCCCTACCCTAAAGGGAAAATGTTTGCAATGAGAAGAGATTGTCATGGATTGAGAGAAATCCAAATGGTTGTCACCTTCCCTCTCCTCTCCTCTCCTCTCCTCTCCTCTCCTCTCCTCTCCTCTCCTCTCCTCTCCTCTCCTCTCCTCTCCTCTCCTCTCCTCTCCTCTCCTCTCCTCTCCTCTCCTCTCCTCTCCTCTCCACTCCTCTCCTCTCCCCTCTCCCCTCTCCCCTCTCCCCTCTCCCCTCTCCCCTCTCCCCTCTCCCCTCTCCCCTCCCCTCTCCCCTCTCCCCTCTCCCCTCTCCCCTCTCCCCTCTCCCCTCTCCCCCTCCTCTCATCTTGCCCCTCTCCCCTCTCGCCCTCCTCTCCCCTTGCCCCTCTCCCTCCAGATTTCTGTCAAAGCATGCACAGGATATTTGCCCAACATCTGTCATCAAAGCAGAGAAGTTCTCAGACCTCCACCTTTGCTCCATTTTGTTGTCTTTGCTCCTTTGTCAGAGCTCTGTAGGCTGGCTATGTTGTAGAGATGTACTTCTGTACTCTCTAGTCTGTGTCACTATTTGTCAATTCTTTTTTCCCCAATCAGGGTTCTTATTGGGCCTCAGTGCTGGCACTATGAACCCCTTTTTCCTCCCCCTTCCCTCCTTCACATCTGTCCATACATTCTCCCTTCCTCCCTCTCTTCTGCCCTTCCTTCCTTCCTCTCTCTCTTCTGTCCTCCCTCCCTCCTTCCATTTTTTCCTTCCTATTGTTATTTGATGTGGCAGAGAAATTAAGAGGGAGGGCTACAGACCTGCTTCACTGCTCATGAAGCTTCCCTCATGTAGGTGGGGAGTGGGGGCTCAAACCTACGTCCTTTTGGATGGTGATGTGTGCACTCAACCAAGTGGGCCACTGCCTGGCCCCCCACCTGTCAGTTCTTTGTATCAATACCACTATTACTGTAGCTTTATTACTGAGTTGAGTCGTCTGAGTCTTTTGCCTCTGTATAAACTTTAGAATCAGTTTGTTGATAGCCGTAAGATAACTTGGGGTTATATTGAGTACAGTTAGGACATCTAGATAACATTGAGTCTTCCTGGCCATGAACATGGAATGTCTGTTTTAGTACTTTGATTTCTTTTTGATTTTTCAATTTTCCTTACACTGGTCTTATTGTTGGGGGGGGGGATGCAGGGCAGAATGTTTTTTTAATTCTAGATTCCACTTTTTTTTTGGTGTACAGGGAAACAGTTGACTTTTTTTTTTTTTTTAATGAGGTACAGGTGATGAACCCAGGACCTTGGGCACAAGTTATGCCACTGAGTTGTTGTTATTTAGAGGGGAAAGGGGGCGAGATACTAGAACACTACTTTCCCATCTGTGGAATTTCTTTGGGTCTGGGATCTGTCCATGTTGTTTCTGTGTGGTGCTGGGGAATAAGCCCAGGACCTTTACCTACTGAACCAGATCCTGGGCCCCACCTGTGTGTTTCAAAATGATCAGATATCTTACAAGAACAAAAGCAAACTCTAGAGTAACATGTATAGTATGAATGCATTTTTATTTTAAGTCATATGTGTATATGTGTTTCAAACTTTTTTCCAGGGGTGACTAACTTCTGTAGGTGGCTGGGTGGTATAGAGGGGCATGTATGTGCACAGCTCATAAATCACTGGGTCACTTCAGCGGTTACAAGAAGCAGTCTTTACTGGGTTTATAAGAAGCATTTTTTATTAGTTTGTTCTGTTATCTTGGTGCTTCACCACTCCAGGCTGACTTTTGCAGGGCGGACAGGCAGGCAGGCAGGCAGGCAGGCAGGCAGGCAGGCAGGCAGGCAGGCAGACAGACAGACAGACAGACAGGCGGGCAGACAGATGTAGCACTGAAGCTCCCTCCATTGTGGTGAGGACAAGGCCCACATCTGGACTGGGTGCATAGTAAACTAGGCACACCACCCAAATGAGCTGTTTTTATTATTATTATTTTTCATTTTTTCGTATGTGATTAAAAGTAGCTTCCAATATTGTAAGATTCTAGCATGTAATTCCACAACACACCTGCCACCAGAGTTCTCTGTCTCCACCCTCCCACCTCCCAAAGATAACCACTAGTTCCCTCCAGGTAAGCTGCTTTGTTGACTCAAGGAGGTTGATTTTATAAATAGTAAAGTCAATTTAAATTATTGCATTTTTCGGGGGGGAATGTTTAACTCTCCCTTCCCCCCTTTTCTTTTTGCCTCCATGGTTATTGTTAAGCTCAGTACGACTCCGCCCTTCCCAGTGGCTTGAATCTGGGTCCTCAAGAATAGCCATATGGAACTCTACTGGGATATCCCACCTATTGGCCCCCCCTTTTGTTATTGAAATGCAAACTATTCTTTTTCTTTTATATATATTTTATTTATTTATTTATTATTGGATAGAGACAGAGAGAAGTTGAGAGAGGAGGGAGACATAGAGAGGGAGGAAGAGAGACAGAGACACCTGCAGCTCTGCTTCACCACTCATGAAGCTTTCCCCCTGAAAGTGGAAAGCTGGGTCCTTGTGCACTGTAGCGTGTATGTTTAACCAGGTGCGCCACTGCCTGGGCCCTAAACTGTTCCTTTCCACGGCACCAAATCCTAGCATTGCAGTCTTCTAAATTGCATTTTTTCTGTTTTTGGTCGTGTGTCGTCCCTCCCCCCCCTTTTCTTTTTTCTTTTCCTTTCCTTTACTAGAGTGCTGCTCAGCTCTGGCTTATGGTGGTAAAGGGATCAAACCTGGGACTTTGAAGCCTCAGGTTTCAAAATGAGAGCATTTTTGCAGAGCCATTAGGCTGTCTGTCCCCTGCCCCCGAATAGCTTTTTATTACTACACACAATGTTAGGAGTATTTACTGTCTTGTGACCTGTGTTATAAAAAGTAGTGCAATGAATTGCCATGGAAATGATTTCACCGAAGGAGCACATTCTATCATAAATTCTCCCCCTCTAGAGGAAGACGTTTCTCAGCTGAAGCGCTGTGTTGTATCACACACTAAGTCTGGCTCTTTGCACGCTCTCCCCTAACAGTAGACCTTCATGGAGGAGCACGGAGTGACTCAGACTGAACACATGGCTACCATAGAAGCCCATGCAGTGGCCCAGCAAGTGCAGCAGGTCCACGTGGCCACCTACACTGAACACAGCATGCTGAGTGCTGACGAAGACTCGCCTTCTTCTCCCGAGGACACCTCTTACGACGACTCAGACATACTCAACTCCACAGCGGCTGATGAGGTAACAGCCCATCTGGCTGCTGCAGGTAATGTTGTTTAGGTAGAAAGCTCTTGAGTTTCTGTTTAACCCCTGGCACCACGTGTATCTGAAAACCCTAATATGCAGCCACTACCACGCTTTATAGTTTCATAATAGTGTTTTTGTTTGTTTTTACCAGAGCACTGCCCAGCTCTGGTTTATGGTAGGATAGGGGGTTGAACCTGGGATTTTGAAGCCTCAGGCATGAAAGTCTGTTTGCATAACCATTATGCTGTCTACCCCCACCCAATAGTTTTTATATCCCATTGACTGGACACTAGTTTACAGTCTCACAAAGTTTTAGTACTTTGTCATGCATTTGTATAAGACTCTCCACACCCATCACCACAATTCCATTGCCACTACACTAAAGAGAACCTCTTTAAAAAAGAGAGAGAGAAAGACCTCTTTACCTTTCTCTGCATTTCCCTTTCCCATTTCCTTCCCGTAATCACAGTGGTTTTCACAGGGACCATAGGTCAGTTTGATTGTTGTTGTTATTTTTATTATTTGTAAGTTTATTTGTTTCAATTTTTTTTATCCAATTTCAGTATCACTTTATTGAGGGAATGCTATATTCTACATGTGACTGAAATTACCTAGTAGTTGTCTTTTACTTCCTTATTTCCCTTAATGCATCATAGGTGTGAGGTATTATCTCATTGTCTTGGTTTGCTTTTTTTTTTTTTAACCTCCAGGGTTATTGCTGGGGCTTCATGCCTGTACTACAAATCCACTGCTCCTGTGGAGTCCATTTTCCCCCACTTTTGCTGCCTTCATTGTTATTATTGTTATTTGTGGCTGGACGGAACAGAGAGAAATTGAGAGAAGGGGAGAGAAAGATAGATAGATACCTACAGACCAGCTTCACCACTTGTGAAGCGACCCCGGAGGTTTGAGGTTTGAGGTCTGAACCGGGATCCCAACACCGGTCTGTGTGCTTGGCGCTATGTGCGCTTAACCTGCTGCACTACTGCCCAGCACCCTTGTCATAAATTAATTGTCCATAGGTGTGAGGATCAGCCTTGATTTTTAATTGTCCATCGAGTTCATTTACATTAAGTATAATCACTTCTTCAAAAAAAAAAAAAAACTTACTATATATCAGTATAATCACTGATATATAGTAAGTTTTTTTTTTTTTTTTTACTAAATACTTTCTCTTTGTCTCACCTGTTCTGTTTACTTTTCCTTTGCGTTGTTTGGGAGTTGCTGAGGGAAAAAAAATATACATGTATATAGTTAATCATACATATAGTGTTCATTTTTTTCTATTATATACAGCTTGCCTCAGATAATTTTCTTTGCCCCAAAAAGTCTACTTCATAGTTTCTTCAGCATAAATCTTCTACTGGGTTGTCAGAAAAGTCATGGCATACCTTTCTATTTCTATGGAGAAATCCATCATGACTTTTCTGACAGCCCAGTGGTAGCAATGCCTGTCAGTTTTTGTTTTTCTAAAAATATTTTTATTTTTATCTTGAAGGTTATCATTGTTCTACTCTAGTGACTATATTCTTTCCTCATTTTGAAGCTGCTGTTGCATTGTCTTGCTTTCTTTCTTGCTTTTGAGAATTTGTTTCCTCTAAAAATAAAATGTTGAGTGGTCCGGGAGGTGGTGCAGTGGATAAAGCATTGGACTTTCTTGGTCGGGGGTAGATAGCATAACGGTTATACAAAGAGACCTCATGCCTGAGTCTCTATAAAGTTCCAGGTTCAATCTCCACACCACCATAAACCACAGCTGAACAGTGCTTAGGGGAAAAATAAATAATAAATAAAGCATTAGACTCTCGAGCGTGATGTTCTGAATTCAGTCCCCAGCAGCACATGTACCAGAGTGATGTCTAGTTCTTTCTCTGTCTCCTCCTATCTTTCTCATTAATCAATAAAATATTTTTAAAAAAAAAAAAAATAAAATGTGATTTTTTTTTTTTATGGCAAATCTTGACCTAAAAAGAACTGTACTCACGGAGCCACTTCCTCATCCCAATTTTTTTTTTTGTTTCTTTGTTTTTTTAAAGAGTTAAAGAGAGGAACAGAGTGTCCTGTGTAATACTACAGGCTGAATGTGGGGCCTCAATCTTGCCAGGTCTACTCTTTTTTTGGACCCACTTCCTCAGCCACTAGTCTTTCTTTGTTTAGTTTAGAGTTAGAGAGTCAGAGAGAGACCAGAGCACAGCTTTGCTACTTTTGATATTCTATTTGTCTTTCTTTCTTGCCAAACACTGAACCCAGGCCCTCAGACAAGCAAGATACGAATTCTACTGCTGAGTCACCCTTACCTATTTCCATTTTAGTACCTGTTCTTTTGAAGGTTATTTCCCATACAGACCCCACCCTTTGGTTGCTTTTAAGAGTTTTTGGAGGGGTCTTTAGTTTTTGTGATATAGCAGACTCTGGATTTCTTATTGTTCTATTTAAAATTCTTTGAGTATACCGAGTCTATGGCTTGATATCTTTTGTCAGTTTTGGAATATCTTAGCCATTACATTTTGTTTCCATTTACTTCTCCATTCCATCTCTTTTCTGACTTGAGTTTATGGCTTTTATGCCATAAACTGTCTCTTACCTATTTCTTACTCTATACTGTATTCCTTTAAAAAAAAAAAAAAGATTTTATTTATTCATGAGAAAGATAGGAGGAGAAAGAGAAAGAACCAGACATCACTCTGGTACATGTGGTGCCAGGAACTGAACTCAGGACCTCATACATGAGAGTCCAATGCCTTATCCACTGTGCCATCTCCCAGACCATACTTTATTCCTTTTTGTCTTTTGCTTCATTCTACATGATTTCATCTATCTTCCAGTTTATTAATTTGTCTCTTTGACAAATTAATAAATTAATAATTAATTTGAGCAGTGTCTAATGCATTTTTCTATCTGCCCATTGAACTACAAGTTTTGGTAATATTTAGTGACTTTGTTTTTTAGTTTTATAACTTTGTTTTATCACTCCCAGTTTTGCACTACTATACTTTCTGGTTGTAGTGAGTTTTTTTTTTTTTTTTTTTTTTTTAAATCTCCATGAGTAAAATTAACATGTTCTAATCGGTTTGCCAACTTAGTCTACGGACTGCCTGTGGGTCTATTTCTATTATGTGTTGTTATTGCTGTTTCTTGCTCATATTGGATTTTTCTAGTGTATGTTGATTATATTTGAACAATTGCTGGATTGTGTGTTTGGAAATTATTTTTAGAAATAATTTGGGATCTAGAATGTTATAATCCTCTAGAGAGGACTTTTGTTTGCTTCTGCCAGATGCCTGAGGGCACTAGCAATCCTGGCTCAGCTTAATCTAATTTAAGGTTTTGAGATATTTCTAGACCACTAAATGACTTAAAGCTGGACTGTATTTCATACCATTCACTTTGTTATTTACAGTATATATTTAACACTGTGTGAGAAAACTTTATGCAAACTATATCTGAATGGTTCTTTATACAAAGAAAACTGATCTTAGATGGTATTTCGAAAACCTGTATAGGAAATCAGTGATCAAAGAATGGCAAAAATACTATACTTTTCTAGTGTATGTTAAAAGTGTATAACATAGAAAATAGATGCAATGAAGAATAACCTGATAACTTTCAGCTATTATCCACTGCGTTTCTTGCATGTGAACATACAAATATTCACATGAACAGCCAGGGCCCAGGTTCCGGCCCAGGCAGAAGTGTTCTAATCTCTCTCTCCCTCTCACCAAATAGGATTCAGTGACAGGACATGAAATGTTTGTAAAATATATATTTGAAATGTTTATACCTCCCAGAAGAGGGCATCCTAACATAATTAATCCAGGTCAACTTCTTCCCTAGGAAGGAGGCTATTTTCGAGTCACAGTCTTGGTGTTAAGATTAGGAATAGACTTGATTCTAATCCTTTCTTGTGGCAGATGTGGAAATTGAGGCCCAGCTGGTACTCTTTAATCATTTAACAATTAGTGAGGACTTACTACATGCTGCATATTACTAGACAGAGATACTAAGAATGCCAGGCAAGAGCTTGCTCAGGAAGACGTTTACAAACAACTCCTGGGAGGGATGGAGAGAAGAGCATAAATAAAGAAAAAAAATTTCAGAAAGCACTGAGTGAGTGCTCTGAAGAAAATAATGAAGGTGAGTGGAGGAGGCAGAATGAACCAGGTGCTGCTTTTTAATAGACTTAACACTGATTTACAGTATTAGGAGACTGGGAATAGGATTTTCTACCTATATATATGTATGTGAGTACAAGACTCGAAACACCCACCGCCAAAGTTCCAGGGCCCTTACCACCACCAAGACCCTTGTAGTAGTATTGAACAATAGGGGTAGTAGCATTGATAGTAATGATAGTAGCACTTTAACATTGGTTTGCAAAATTAAATGATTTCGGGGTGTAGTTTCATACCCTTCTATGTATGTATAACTCACCACACCCACTACCAAAGCTCTTCTCTCTTCCTTCTGCACTCCGTAACTAGTTTTCACAAAATCTAAGATAGTTTGTTCACTTCTTTTTTCCCCAAATTCATTTGTGTTTAGTCGTCTCTAATCCACATATGAATGAAACCATCCAGTCATTGTCCTTTATTTCTGTTTATTTCACTTAGCATAATCAATTCCAACTCCATCCATTTCAAGCCATTTTTCATCAACATATTTTCCTTACAGCGGGACAGTTTTTATCTTTTTCCTGCCAAGATACTCTCTTCAACTCGACCTTATGGTCAAAATCTCAGTTTGGGGCACACAATTAAAAAAATTATAGTGTTTGGGGCCAGGTGGTGGCGCACCTGGTTGAGCTTACATGTTACAATGCGCAAGGACCCAGGTTCAAGCCCCAGTCTCCACCTGCACAGGGAAAACTTCATAAACGGTGAAGTAGGGCTGTAGGTGTCTCTCTGTCTCTCACCCTTTCTATCCCTCCCTTCCCTCTTGATCTCTGACTGTCTCTATCCAATAAATAAATAAAGATAGTAATTTTTTTTAATTATAGTGTTCTAATTAAGATGGTCTTTTCTTGGGCTTGGCAGGTGGTTCAGAAAGCTACTGGATTCTTAGGCATAAGGTCTTGAGTTCAGTTCAGCATCCCCTGTGCCAGAATGATGCTCTGGTTCTCTGTCTTGTTAGTAGAATCTTTTTTGTAAAGATACTATATTCCCAGATATTCTTATAGGTGAATAAGAATAAGAATAATCTGCTGGAATTTTTAGTCTGATTATCTCTGACTTCCTTAACTTGACAGTGTCTTAGGGTGATGGAAAAGGCTCACAGGGATGGAAGTGAGACTTGAAACCTGCGTTCTTTTGTTTCAGCAAACTCTTCCTCTCTGTGCTGCACTACCACATAGCACTTGAGAGAATATTGACTTAACAGTATGTGCATGCTGAAAACAAAACAAAAAGAAAAACAGTAAACAAAATTCCAGCTGTTATGTGGTGAGGAATTGTAAATACTATCTTTTTTATTTTATTTTACTTTGATAGGACAGCAAGAAATTGAGAGGAGAGGGCGAGACAGACAGACAGAAACACCTGCAGTACCTGCTTTATAGCTCATGAAGCTTTCCCCTTCCAGTGGGGAGGGGGGCTTGAACCCTGATCCTTGTGCATAGTAATGTGTATACTTGATCAGGTGCACCACCACTGGGCTCCTAATCATTCACTATCTGTAAGATTCATTGTGTGGTCCCAGAGATGGTCTAGTGGATAAAAATGGTGAACTCTAAAGCATGAGGTCCCAAGTCTGAGCCCCCCAACATCACATCTGCCAATGTGATACTCTGGTCCATCACCCTACCCCACCCCTTCTCTCCCCTCCCCTTCTATTTCCCTCTCCTCCCTCTTCCCTTTTACTCCCCTCCTAGTAAACCATGATAAATTTTTTACTAACTAAACTGATGCCAGTAGAATAATAGTGAAATGTATTGATGATACCAGGAGAATTGACATATTGACAATATATTAGGAAAGAAATGTTAGCTTTTCTGTACCTTTAATTGTTTTCTGTCTTGTACTGCTAATAGGCTCGGCCTAATCTCAGCACATACATTATTATTTCAGGTCCTGTGGGAATGGCTGCTGCTGCTGCTGTGGCAACAGGAAAGAAACGGAAACGACCTCATGTCTTTGAGTCTAATCCATCTATCCGGAAGAGACAGCAAACACGTTTGCTTCGGTGAGGGCTCTTTTATCCATGTTACTCCTCAGGTGCTTCATGTATGAAGCTTGACAGAAGTAGAACATGCTTTATTCCTTGATGACAGAATTAGATTCCAAGTATTATTACAAGGTTGAATAAATGCAACTAAAATATGTTTTTTTTTCCTGAGGTGTTCAAAGAAATGTATTAATTTCTATCAGAGAAAAATGGTTATGTCTGCTATTTATTAGGTATTATTTTAGGTCCTGAGAATATTATCGAATGAAATAAATTCCCTTACAGAACTTATATTCTAAGAGAGAAAAAAAACCAAACCCACAAACACATAATATTTAGATAATAATTTCTGTGGAAATGAATTAAGTGGAGTAAAGAAAATGCCAGTCAGAACAGGGAACTGAATAGGGGAGGGTATAATAGCCTCCTTCCTTCCTTCCTTCCTTCCTTCCTTCCTTCCTTCCTTCCTTCCTTCCTTCCTTCCCATCTTTCTCTCTCCCTCCCTCCCTGCCCGCCTTCCTCTCTCCCTCTCTTTCTTTTAGAAATGGTCTGGAAAATTCTCTTTAATAAGACAACCTTTGAGTAGAGTAATAAAGGACAACTGTGTTGATGTCCAAGAGCATTTCAAGTAGAGAGATTAGCAAGGGCAAAGGTTCTGACGAGGGAAGGAACACAGTAGCCATGTTTGAGAACTCTCAGGGAGAGTGAGAGCATACAGGCTCAGAGCATATTGTGGAGAGCCACATCATGGGCTCTTAGGATCTATTATGAGGGCTTTGCCTCATACTCTGAGCAAGGTAGGAAGTCAGTGAAGGCTTTTGTCCAAAGCACTGATAATGCTATAGATCTTGCAGGGCTGTAATCATGAGAATAGACTCTGGTAGAACAAGAATGAAGACAGAGAAGTCAGTTAGGAGGTTACAGAAGTCCATGCCAGAAACAGTTAGTGTCTTAAAGCTTATTTCTGGGGGCTGGGCATAGTGCACCAACTGAATGCATATGTTAACAGGCTCAAGTAGATGGGTTTGATTCCCCTGCTTCCCATCTGCAGGGGAAAGGTTCATGAGCAGTGAAGCAAGTCTGCTGGTGTCTTTCTCCCTTCCTCTCTAATCCCCCCACCCTAAATTTCTGTCTGTTATATCTAATGAAAGGGGGGAAATGCCCACCAGGAGTGGTGGGTTAATCCTGAAGGTACAGAGCCCCAGTGGGAACTCTGGTGGCAGCGAAAGAAAGAAAGAAAGAAAGAAAGAAAGAAAGAAAGAAAGAAAGAAAGAAAGAAAGAGAAAAGAAAAAGGCTTCTGGGGGCATGGCCATGGAGTAACAGCAATTAGAATTTTTTTTAATTTTTATTTAGTTATTTGCTAGGACAGAAAGAAATTCAGAGGGGAAAGGGAGATAGAGAAGGAGAAAGAGAGACACTCACAGCCCTACTTCACCATTTGTGAAGCCTCTGCCTCCTTGCATATGGGGACTCGGGTCTTGAACCAGGGTCTTGGTGCATGGCAATGTGTACACTCAACTAGGTGCACCACCACCTGGCCCCTTGATTAGTGTCTTAATATCATGTGGTAGCAACAAAAGTGGTAAGGGAGATCGGTTTCCAGGTGTATTTGAACAGCCAACAAGATGCATTGCTGGATTAGATGTAAAGTCTCAAACATAAGGGCAGACCTCAAGAGTTTTGATCTGATTACGCAAAAGGAGTGAGATGACACCAGGTATGTGAGTGAGGGGAGGGCAGAATCAGGAGTTTGTGATATTTCCATCTAAGTATTAAGTAGAAAACCTGAGGGGCCCAGGAGAGGCTGGCAAGATGAAAGAAATTAGCAGAGCAGTCAGAAAGTGACTGAAGACTGGCCTAAGGATCCCAGTTCAAGCCCTGGCTCCCCACCTGCAGGGGGTAGCTTCACAATCGGTGAAGCAGGTCTGCAGGTGTCTCTCTTTCTCTCCCCCCTCTGTCTTCCTCTCCTCTCTCCATTTCTCTCTGTCCTATCCAACAACAACAACAACAACAATAATATTGACAATAAACAAAAAGGGAAAAAATAGCCTCCAGGAGCAGTGGATTGGTAGTGCAGGCACTGAGCCCCAAAGATAACCCTGGAGGCAAAAAAAAAAAAAAAAAAAAGCAACTAGAGGAAACCAAGTACAAACAGTGTTTTAAGGAGGAGGGCATGTAACCACTTCTGTCAACTATTGTTGACCCATTGAACAAGAAGCAACTTGACCATTAAATTTAGCAACATTCAAGTCATGGTTGAATAGACGAATGTTTCAAAGGATGAGAGGATTGGAATGTCTTCAGGAGAGAATGGGAGGAAGAGGAACTGGAGACTGTGGCTCTATAAGATTCATTCAAGGAGTGCTACCAGATTTCTGGTTCCGAATATAGTCTTGTTCATTTTTGTTTCTTCTGAAGAGTGAATACATTGCAAAGAAAGATTATTATTCAGGTATTATACAGGAAAGTCTGTATTTCATCCAGTTATACCACACACATTCACATATGGTAAGAAATTCAACCTAGAAGAAGTTCCAGAAGTCTTTTGGCTCCAGAAATGTTTTAAATAGTATATCACATTTTCTAGATGTCAGTTAAAATGGTTGAATCCAAATGATGGTGTGTCACAGACAGTGGGTAAACGATATATGACAGAAATTAGAATAGAGTGAGACCAGAAAGATGGCTCAGCTGTAGAGTACCCGCCTTGCTTCTGTGATTCAATTTCTGGCATTACGTGAGAGCAACAAAGACAGGGCGAGTCAGAGCTCTATAATGGCTGAACCGTGCCTTGCACTCTCATAAAAAATACAAAATTGGGCTAGAGTGCCGGGTGAATTGTAGAGCACGAGGTCAGATCCTGAGTCTGATTTCTAGCATCAATGAAAGACTTGAAAAATAGTCTACATTAGAAACACTAGAAAAAGATTACATGAAACTGAAAGTAAGTCTCAACAAGTACTTACTAGGACCTTAGCAGGCAGAGATTATATACTACACAACAAGCTTTTTTTTGTTTGTTTGTTTGCTGCTTTTTTTTTTTTTTTTTTTTTTTACTGGGACACTGCTCTGCTCTGGTTTGTGGTAGTATGGGAGATTGAATCTGGGACTCTGGAGTCTCGGGCATGAGAGTCTTTTTGCATAACCATTATGCTACCTTCCCCAAGACAAGCTGTTCTTTTTATTATTATTATTATTTTATTTTCCCTTTTGTTGCCCTTGCTCTTTTTCATTGTTGTAGTAGTTATTATTGTTGTTGTTGATGTTGTTGTTGTTGTATAGGACAGAGAGAAATGTAGAGAGGACGGGAAGACAGAGGGGAAGAGAAAGATAGACACCTGCAGACCTGCTTCACCGCCTGTAAAGCGACTCCCCTATAGGTGGGGAGCCGAGGGCTCGAACTGGGATCCTTTTGCCGGTCCTTGTGCTTTGCGCCACGTGCGCTTAACCCGCTGCGCTACCGCCTGACTCCTACAAGCTGTTCTTAATGACAGTACAAGCAGGAGAAATTAGAATGTATTATTTATAGAAATAACTTTACTATAAGGGCATAGAAGCAGGAGTGAATGATTTTGGAGAAAGACAGAAAACTTGTTTCAGATATGTTGGCTTTGTCTCATTAAACTAGGCACAGGGAGACTGCATCCTCTAAGTTATGGGATGTGGAACTTGACAGTAATTTCCTATATTTTCAATTGCTGAGATATATATATATATACACATATATATATTAGTAAAGAAAAAAATAATATATAGTAAAGAAAAAACTCTAGCCCATCCTTATTTGTCAATTACTGAATGACTTAAAATTATTATATATATCAAAATGAAAAACAGGAAACCACAATATTTTTGAAGTTACAGTTTTGGATAAAGTTATGCCAGTGAGACATACACACTGAGTTTATCAGTCAAAGGAATGAGGAACAGGTTGCTTAAGCTTAAAAACAAAACTTATTTAGTTGAGATGGATGGAAGGGAAGAGAGAGAGGGAGAAAGAGAGACCATATCTATTCTGGCACATGGGATGCCAAATGCCAGGGGCTGGACTCAGGACCCCATCCTTTACAGTCCAGTGTATCCACTGTGTCATCTTCTGGGCTCCAAGCACACACACACACACACTCTCTCTCTCTTTCTCTCTCCATCCATCCATCCATCCATCCATCCATCCATCCATCCATCCATCCATCCATCCTTCCATCCATCCTTCCTCCCTCCCTCCCTCCCTCCCTCCCTCCCTCCCTCCCTCCCTCCCTTCCTTCCTTCCTTCCTTCCTTCCTTCCTTCCTTCCTTCCTTCCTTCCTTCCTGGTTATTGCTAGGGCTCTGCCTATACTATGACTCCATGGTTCCTAGTAGCCTTTTATTTTTTCCTCTCTCTCTCCCTCTATTTGATAGGACAGAGAGAAATTGAGAGGGGATGGGGAGATAGGGAGAGAGAAAGACACCTGCAGACCTGCTTTCCTGCTTGTAAAGCAACTTCCCTGTAGGTGGGGAGCCAGGGGCTGGATCAGGGATCCTTGCACGGGTCCTTGTGCTCAATCTGTACTATGTGCACTTAACTGGGTGCACCACCGGTCAAACCCCCCCCCCATCTTGCTCCCCCACCCCTCATTTCTCTCTGTCCTATCAAGTAAAGGAAAAATAAAAAAGGGAAAAAATGCAGGCACTGAACCCCAGCAGCAATCCTGGTGGCAAAAAGACGAAGAAAAAGAAAGGAAGCAGAAAAAGAATGCTCCTTCGATATTAGTAAGATTGGGGAGAACAATATTCATCATGTCCACACTGTGTCCTGAACACTATTTTTGCATGCACCAGTTGGGTATCATTGACCCATAACACAAACGTATGTACATATTTCTGCTGAATAGCTCATCAAATCTCTCGTTCTTTCTCATATTTCAGGTAAAAGGAGACATCTAAACAGGAAAAAATCATTTCTATTAATAATTAGAGTAAATTTGTGTCCATATCACAATAACTTCTGTGTTCTCTAACCATTGTTTGTTTTCTGATTCAGGAAACTTCGAGCCACATTAGATGAATATACTACTCGAGTGGGACAGCAAGCTATTGTCCTCTGTATCTCACCCTCCAAACCCAACCCTGTCTTTAAAGTGTTTGGTGCAGCACCTTTGGAAAACGTGGTAAGAGACCTGAGTGATGTCCTCGGGTAACACCTTCTTCCTTCCTTCCTTCCTTTTTTTTTTTTTTCTCTCTCTCTTTCTCTCTTCTTCTTCTTTTATTTTAAATTTATTTCTTTATTGGGGAATTAATGTTTTACATTCAACAATAAATACAATAGTTTGTACATGCATAACATTCCCCAGTTTCCCATTTAACAGTACAACCCCCACTATGTCATTTATCATCCTTCATGGACCTGTATTCTCCCCACCCACCCACCCCAGAGTCTTTTACTTTGGTGTGATACGCCAATTCCATTTCAGGTTCTACTTCTGTTTTCTTTTCTGATCTTGTTTTTCAACTTCTGCCTGAGAGTGAGATCATCCCATATTCATCCTTCTGTTTCTGACTTATTTCACTCAACATGATTTTTTCAAGGTCCATCCAAGATCGGCTGAAAACGGTGAAGTCACCATTTTTTACAGCTGAGTAGTACTCCATTGTGTATATAGACCACAACTTGCTCAGCCACTCATCTGTTGTTGGACACCTGGGTTGCTTCCAGGTTTTGGCTATTACAAATTGTGCTGCCAAGAACATATGTGTACACAGATCTTTTTGGATGGATGTGTTGGGTTCCTTAGGATATATCCCCAGGAGGGGAATTGCAGGGTCATAGGTAGGTCCATTTCTAGCCTTCTGAGAGTTCTCCAGACTGTTCTCCACAGAGGTTGGACCAATTGACATTCCCACCAGCAGTGCAGGAGGGTTCCTTTGACCCCACACCTCCTTCCTTCCTTCTTTCCTTCCTTTTTTTTTCCTCTCTCTCTTTCTCTTCTTCTTTTTTTTTTTTTAAAACCAGAGCACTGCTCAGCTCTGGCTTATGGTGGGACTGGAGATTGAACCTGGGACTTGGGAACCTCAGGCACATGAGTCTTTGCATAGCCATTATGCTATCCACCCCCCCCCCCCCCCGCCCACACTTGCTTTTTCTGAGTGACTGGTCATCTTCTTTTGGTCCTCTGTCAAGCACAATAGTTATCATTTCTCTACTTTGCTTACCCTAGGGTGGGAGTGGGGGCTGGCTTTCAAGTTGCTTCATAGAGGTTCTATTTCTGCTTCCTACGAGATGTTTTTATCTCACCAGATGTAATGGAAAAAAATGGTGTTGTGTTTGTTGAGAAAGCAAAGTGGGATTATTGTAAGAAAATCAGTGGCTTTTGTTAGAAACAAAACGATAGATAATTGTAAAAAGTAAATTCAATGAGGCAAACCTGGGAGCATTTTTATTTACCACTGATACTGAGTTGCTTGTTTAAAATGTTTTACACTTCAAAGATTTGATTGAATGCTACTTCATTTATGAAATCTAGTTAAATGTTTTGATTGTATAACTACACACAACAAACTTTATAAAAATAATGTTTCTATATGAACTTCTCTTTCTCTGGCTGTGTAATTTTGAATCACAAATGCATTCATGATCTTTCCAGATTTATTTTGTTTTTATTTGGGTGAAATTTATTGCTTGAGATACTATTGATAATGTGGGAGATGATTCCATTGGTGAAATGTATGCCTGCCTGACTATGAGTTCAATTCCTAGCACTGCAGGGTAGCATCAAGCACAGCACTGGGGATGACAATTCCACAGATAATGGAGCAACTCTTGGTGTCTCTGTCTGTCTCTCTTCCTTGAAGGATGTAGAATGCAAATTGAACTGGGAAGGCTATTTATCAGTATCATGCATGGACTCATCAACATTCATTAAAAAAAGAAGAAAGATGTTTATTAGATTCCCCTCCCCATTAAATATAGATATTTCCAGAGTTCAGAATTATTAACCTGTATATGCATATGTATATGTGTATATTTATATATCTGCCCTTTTTTCCTACAAAAAATGTGGTTCTTTCTTAAATTTTTGTTTTATTACTAGGGCTTTAGTTCTCTGGGCCATCTTTTAAAGTTAGAGAGAAAGAAATATCCCTACCTGCAGGGGAAAAGCTTCACAAATGGTGAAGCAGTACTTCAGGCATCTCTCTCTCTCTCTCTCTCTCTCTCTCTCTCTCTGAACACTGCTCAGCTCTGGCTTACAGAACCTGGACTTTGGAACCCAGGCATGAGAACCACTTCGGATAACCCTGCCTTCTTTCTCTCTCTCTTCCCTCTCAGTTTCTGTCTGTCTCTATTAAATATATATATATATATATATATATATATATATATATATATATATATATATATATATATATATAATAAAAAGATTTAGAGAGAGGTAAACAGAAAACACCAAAGCTTTCATCATTGCAGTGAGGGCTGGATTTGAACTTGGGTCATGCACATGAGAAAGCAGAAAGCTTTCTAGATGAAATTATCTAGTCAATGCATTTTTGTAGTTTTATTTGAGTCCTACTAGAAATTCCTAAGGCCCTAGAGCAGGGCAGATATTAGGACCTTTCCCCAGAAGAGTATTAGAAGACAGCACGGCAAAGTAGCTCACCTGGGTAGTGTACCAGCTTTGCCATGGAGGTGACCCGGTTCAAGCCAGCCCCCATTGCATTTGAGGAAGCTTAGGTATTATGGCTCTCTGTCTGTCTGTTTTTCTTTTTCTTTCTTTTTTTTTTAATATTTATTTTATTTATTTATTCCCTTTTGTTGCCCTTGTTGTTTTATTGTTGTAGTTATTATTATTGTCGTAGTTGTTGGATAGGACAGAGAGAAATGGAGAGAGGTAGGGAAGAAAGAGAGGGGGAGAGAAAGATAGACACCTGCAGACCTGCTTCACCGCTTGTGAAGCGACTCCCCTGCAGGTGGGGAGCTGGGGTTCGAACCGGGATCCTTATGCCAGTCCTTGTGCTTTGCGCCACCTGCGCTTAACCTGCTGTGCTACAGCCTAACTCCCTGTTTTTTCTTTTTCTATTTGAAAAACAAAACTCAGCCGGGTTCAGTGAAGCCCCAGTGATAATGACAAAAGAAAGAGTTTTATTTTTTTAATTATGAATTTTTTATTTATAAAAAGGAAACATTGACAAAACCATAGGATAAGAGGGGTGCAACTCCACACAATTCCCAACATCAGACCTCCGTATCCCACCCCCTCCCCTGACTTTCCTATTCTTTTTTTAAAGTTTTTTTTATATTTATTTTTATTTATTTATTCCCTTTTGTTGCCCTTGTTGTCTTATTGTTGTAGTTATTATTGTTGTCATTGTTGTTGGATAGGACAGAGAGAAATGGAGAGAGGAGGGGAAGACAGAGAGGGGGAGAGAAAGACAGACACCTGCAGACCTGCTTCACTGCCTGTGAAGCGACCCCCCTGCAGGTGGGGAGCCAGGGCTTGAACCAGGATCCTTATGCGGGTCCTTGTGCTTAGCGCCATCTGCGCTTAACCCGCTGCGCTACAGCCCGACTCCCTACTTTCCTATTCTTTATCCCTCTGGGAGTATGGACCCAAGGTCATTGTGGGATGCAGAAGGTAGAAGGTCTGGCTTCTGTAATTGCTTCCCTGCTGAACATGGGCGTTGACAGGTCGATCATACTCCCAGCCTGTCTCTCTAAAAGAAAGAGTTTTAGAAGAATATGGTAGAAGGCTTGTGGTTTAGAACGATGGTTGACAGCAACCCTTAGTATCATATTGGCATATTGTCATACATGAACTTGGAACTTGCCCTCTTCTGCAGTACAGTGGGTCCTTAAGTAACATTGTTTTGTTCATTGTTGTATGTTGGGGTGCCTCACGTTGGGCGCCAGATGTAGGGGTTTCTCAGGGGGAACAAGGCAGGAGTGAGCTCACTAAAGGGGTCTTCCAGCATATTGTGGCAGCAGACGATACACAAACCTTTTTAGGGTGCCGTTACGGGGAACGGAACATCTTTATTGTCACAGTTACAAGTTTATAAAGGGGTAGCTGTGCAGGGCAGTAGCCAGCTGGCCAGCGAGGTCAATATCTCCCTATAAGGGAAAAGAGAACAAAGCAATGAGGGGGTATGGATGGTGATGCAGGAACAGGGAGACAGAAATATAAGGAAGGCGAAGCCCACCAGAAAGGGGGGGAGGGGTGGGTGATGCGGCTAGGCTGATAGGAAGGTTGGAATTCCCCCGCGTACTCTTGCCACATCTCGCTCAACCACAAGGCTGCCATGCCAAGGGGAGGCTGATAGACGAGCTTCCAGGAGGGTCAGCCATCCATGCTCAAGCACACATCAGACCCACAGCTGTATTCTTAAAATGTCACCAAGAGGAAAAAAAATCAGCTGTTTGATGACAACCGCCTCCCCCCCCCCCCCCAGCCACTGTCTATGGAGTTTACCTAATCTCCCCATATCTGCATGGGGAATCTGTTTATAGTGATTTGTTTAGTTTGTTTGTTTAGTTTTTTGTTATCTCTGAGGCTTCACTGCTCCACTGGATCAACTGCTTCACAGGGTCAACTTTTTCAGATAGAGAACGGTATCCCTAAGATGCCTCACCTGGATAGTGTGCCTGCTTTGCCATGAACACAGCCCAGGCTCAAGCCCAGCCACCACCACACTGGAGAGAGCTACAGTACTGTGATGTCTTTCCCTTTGTCTCTCTGTCTCTTATCTATCTCTGTCTGAAGAAAGTGGACTTAGGGAGGTAAAGTTCTGGTAATAATAGAGAGAGAAAGAAAGACAAAGAGAAATGGCCAGGGAGATAACAGTGGTTTATGAAAAAGATTCTATAATGTCTGAAGCTCAGAGGTATGGTTCAATTCCCAGCATGGATAAGCTAGAGCTGAACAGTACTTGGTGGGTTGGGGGGAAGGAGAGGGAGAAAGGGGGGGGGGTGGAGAAGGGGAAAAGCAGAAGAAAGGGGAAGACATAAGCACAAAAGCATCCCCCAATGCTGTAGGAGCCAGGCTCCAACCTAGGTCATTTGCTTGACAAAACAGATGCCCTCCCAGGTAAGTGCTCTTGCCCATTGTTATACCCGTTGTTAGTAGGTTCCTACACACACACACACACACACACACACACACTCTCTCTCTCTCTCTCTCTCTCTCTCTCATCCAGTTATGCAAAGAATTAACTTGGAACCTTTTTTGTCACTTCCTTCTGCTCTCCCCCACCCCAAGTCCATCCACTATTTTGTTCTCCATTCATTTCCTAAATAGCTGTCAAACAAGACCACTTTGCTCTGTTTCCATTGCCATGATCCTAGCTCCCAACTCTGGTGTCCATTCGGTTCCCTTTTCATTGGCAGGCGCCCTGTTTGACTCTCTCCTGTCTCTAACTTCATCTGACCCATCTCCCCAGCTCCACTCCGCAGGTAAAGTCTGTTCTACATAGAACATAAGAAAGATCTATGTTCGCTCTTCTGTAAAAACACCACTTTTTTTTTCCCTTCCACGGCCACCACCACCACCAAGAGGTGGATACCTGCTTTAGGGGTCTTTCTCTCTCCTTCTCCAGGCATCTCTCTCTGTCCATCTCTCTCCCCGAATTACATCTTCTTTTATCTCAATTAACGGCAGAAGAAATCCACATTAGGATCTTCTTCTACAGAGTTTTTGTGGGTACTTTTCCCTTTGAGTCATATTTAAGAAATCAGCTCAGTTAACACATGCTGTGTGAGGACTTCTCTGACCTCCTGGAGCCGTCCAAAATCTTCTGTTCTGTCTAAGACTCCCATAGCACCCCAGGGCACTTATTTTGGATGCAATTTTATACACTTAGTGGTTATTGATTAATGTCTGTTCCAGCTAGATTATGATCTCCAAGGGGCAGGGTTGGGTCTCTTTTGTTCCCGAGTAGACTTTCAGCGCCAGCTACTGTCCCTGCCAGGAGCAGTTGCTCAGGAATGTATATTGAGTGAATAAATCATAACTATCTGACAGTTCTCAGAAGTTAAGAAATGCAGACTGAGTTTCTAAATTCTAATTCTGCGTTGGGTCTTAATCTAGACTATAGGAAGTCAAGATGTATGAAGAGGTTTGTACCCCTCCTGGTACTTGTCCCTGTAATCATACATCTGCTTTTGTACTGGTGTGTGTGTGTGTGTGTGTGTGTGTGTGTGTGTGTGTGTGTGTGTGTGTACCACTAGATTGTAATATGCATACTAATAGGACCCTGTGACTGGTAGATTTACTGTTTTGTCCCTGGCCTTTCCTTAACATGGTGCCTAGCGTGAAGTAGCTGAGTGTTTGTAACAGAGATGGGTAGAGGAGCTACTAAGGGCATAGGTTACATATGCCAGGTTTATATTTGTAGCGTGGGGTACTGAAATAACTTACAATTAGATAAGCTTTCAGAAAGGATCTATGACTATAATGGACAATGAAATTTCTTTTCTTTTTCCTCTTTCTTCCACCCTCCTTTTCTTCCCACCAGACCACTGTTCAGCTCTGGCTTTGGGTTTTGCTGGGCATTGAATCTGGGACCTCAGGCATGAAATTCTATTGTGCAAGACATTATGCTGTTCCCCAGGTCCAAGATTTCTTACCCAGAAACTCTGGATTTCTCTAAGTTGCTTGGTGTTTGCTACCTGAAGATCTAATGTCCTCTGGAGTTTCAAATCTCTGCTCTTGAAACAGCAAGCTAAGAAACCTCACAACTCACTGAATGTTTCGATCCTCATGCCTTTCTTAGTGAAGGTGTAGCTCCCATGATAATGATTTTTTTTTTAACTTTAAAAAAGATGTATTCATTTATCTACCATTGAGAGAGAGAGAGAGAGAGAACACCAGAACATCATATGCAGTGCCATATGCAAGTCCTGTGTTCTATTGTTGAGCCACCTCTCTGGCCACTCATAGGGCTCCCTTCCTCCCTCCCTCCCTCCCTCCCTCCCTCCCTTCCATTCTTCCTTCCTTCTGCTTGAGCTTCACTGAGGCTTTGTTCCTATGTGATTTCACAACTCCCAGTTGACCCTTCTTCCCTTCCTCCTTCCTGCTCTCCTCCCCCCTCCTCTCTTCCTTTTTCAGATAGAGGGTGTGAGCGAGAGGAGATACCACAGCACTGATTTGCTGCTCCCATATGGCAGCCATGGTCTCCCAGCCTGAATTCTTGCACATGGTAAAGTGTGCAGTTAATCTACTGCACCCTCAAAACTTTTAAAAACTTATTTATTTATTTATTTATTTATTTATTTATTTATTTATTTATTTTACCAGAGCATTGCTTAGCTCTGACTTATGGTGGTATGGGGGATTGAACCTGGACTTTGGAGCCTCGGGCATGAGAGTCTTTTTGCGTAACCATTATGCTGTCTATCCTTACCCCCTTAGAAAAAATTTAAGTAGTTTCCTGTCTTGATTTTCTTATCGGTGGTTCATGGCCCTTATGTGTACAGTAGGGTAATACCTGGAAAAGAAATTAGAGCTAATTACCAGCCCCCTATATAATGTTTAGGCAGAAATAGCAGTGAAAGCCACTGTCAGCTGGGAGGCTGTAAAGTTGCTGTGTCCTGAGAGCATCCTCTGGGTGGCCTCCTGCCATGTCTGATGCTCTTGTAGGAAAAGGTTTGTAGGAAAAGGCCCAGAAATATTTTGTTGAGAGACACACACAGAGAGAATTTCCATCTGATTTTAAGAACCGTAGGAGTTCCGGAAAGTGGAGCTCTTTCCTCAGAGTCGAGTCCCTGGTGTATATGTGGATATACCGGGTATGACTAACCAGTTCTGCAAGTACATAGATTAGTCACAGAAACAAGAGGTAGCTCTGGGGTTAGTACCAGCTTCTTTGAAATCATCCTGCCTTTAATTCCAGTTTCCCCAGTAGATAGGTGGACTATATCATTCACTTAGGCATTGTAGAGGTTGTTAAAATAATTTTTAAAAGCTTTGAGTTATATGAAAAATGGGAGCCTATTTAAAAAGCCATAAAATAAAAGCCCTGCTGCTTGCTTACCTACTTTTAAATTAAACTCTATTGATTTGCCACTGACTCGCAATACTGTATCTGAGAAGTAAGTTCATACCTCTACAAGTGTGTGTGTACTCCTGCACCCACAAGCAAGAGTTCAAGGGCCATCAAACAACAAAATGAGCCTTTCTCTGCCCATACCTTCCACCACCCTTCCCCTCTCCCTCTCGTAATTGCTATATTTTCCTCTGAGTCTAAACATGCTGCTTATTCATTCTCCTTCCCAACAGAATACCTAACACTGCTAGATAACAGAATGTGAATAAGAATTCCATTGAAACATGTTTTAGGTGTTAAGGTTTATAGGTAAGGGCCTGGGGTGTGGGGGGATAGCTTGATCTGGACTGAGATCAAGGAGAAAAAAGAAGCCTGGCCTGGGGACTGCAGAAGTCTAGGTGGAAGTCAGCATAAGCTCATCATGGGTCACGACCCGTGACCCAGCTCCATGCCAGGTAATTATTTCAGCAGGTCTGAGGGCTGCTCTGTATAGAGCATCTCTTTGTTTTCTGCCACAGGCGATAGTGTATTTTTAATTTCGTGAACTTGTAGGTAAATATTAAGCTTTAAAAATTTTCTGTGGGGCCTTTCTGAAGTCTCTCCTTTTATCTAGAAAAGCCTCATGATTGGGAGTCGGGCGGTAGCGCAGCAGGTTAAGTGCACTTGGCACAAAGCGCAAGGACCGGCGTAAGGATCCCAGTTCAGCCCCCAGTTTCCTACCTACAGGGGAGTCGCTTCATAAGCGGTCTGTAGGTGTCCAATTTTCTCTCCCCCTCTCTGTCTTCCCCTCCTCTCTCCATTTCTCTCTGTCCTATCCAACAACGACGACATCAATAACTACAACAATAAAACAACCAGGGCAACAAAACAGAGTAAATAAATGTATTTTTTAAAAGCCTCATGATTGCAAAAAAAAGAATTATGGCGTCTTGTCTGTGACTTTCTGCTTCCTGATTAAAAGCCCTTTGACTCTATGGTGGTAGTGTTTTGTCCCCAAAACCCTGGTGGCCTCTGTAAACATGCTAAGCCCTCTCTATCTCTTCTATTGTGGGAATGTTCACTCATGTATTATGAAGTACATTAATGTATTACATGTCAGTGTTGGGAGTATTTCACGGCGCATGTTCAAACAGCTAAAGCCCCAGTCCCATGCTTGACAACGTGTGCTAGTCATGTCCAATATAGCATGGAAATAACAATGTAGCTGCCACGACTATTTGAATCTTTGGGAATTTAAGGAAAACAAAAACTGTGGCAGGCTTTCTTAGGGGAATGGAATTGAGCAGGACTTTGAAAGATGGACAGTATATTTGGATAAACAGCAGAACCAAGAGTCAAGAAGTAGAAAAGCAGTTGCTAGATGCGAAGTGAGAAAGAGACAGGGAGGTGGGCACAGTTGCAAGACTTCCTGGGCACACTGGGAGTACTCCAGCGATGCCATTCACATAGTCTACAGGACTGGGCAGACACAGGCTATTAGAAAAGTAGGAAACGATGGGACAAGTTCAAATCAGGAGCAGGAAGCTTACATTTCATTCTACAAGTTGAAGACTGTAGGAATGTTTTTGAGAGAAAGAACCAACGATAGTGAATTGACAGACGACAGGCCAGAATTAGATAAAGATTTCTGATAAACTCCTGCTGTACTCTACATGCTCCAGGCAACTGCTGTATGATTTGGAGTAAGTTACGGTAAGTTCATTAAGCCTCCGTTTTTAATCTGAAAAATGGGCACAATGATATTTTCTTACAATTAAATTAGGTGGGGCTTTAATAAACTAATGTATGCAGTAAGACGTAAATAAATGGTGTTCGATTAACAAATCAGTGTTTTAGAAATCCCAAATGGCAGTGTTATGCAGGATTAATTGGAGAGAAATTAATAGACAAAATAATAAATTTTGCTTTTAAGTCATTTTTAACTTTGACACCAATTAATTGATAATGAATAACATCTTGCTGTGAGGTAACAAAGGCCCAAAGTTATGGTTTTTGGAAGTAAAAGGTAGAAGTTGGAGATCAAACCAACTGAATTTCTTCACAGCTGTGCTACTATAGGTTATACTGTGTTTATAGCCACTGTTTATATGCCATGCAGAAAGAAAAACAAATGCTTGACAAACTCTGACGTACATGGAAGCTCCCGTGGTACTGGAAAAGGTTCCTCTCACAGTGCTGGGGTGTCTCTCCCTCTGTCTCTGTCTCTGTCTGAATGAAAAGGTGGCCCAGGAGACAAACAGCCAAGTGGAGCTCTTGAAAATGACTGAAAAATAAATAAATAAGTCAATAAATAAATAATAGAAATCTAAAACCTCTCATGCTTGCAACTAGCTAGTAGTAAGTATAACAGTGATAGCCTAATGATTTCTTATCTTTCAATGCCACGTCTCCAGCACAATGAAAGTAACTTTTGCACTTTTACTGTTCAGTCTTTACAGGACTCTTTACCATCTAGCATCTAAATAGTTGAAGCTGATGCATTAAAGTTGACAGACCAGAGCTTAGACCTCTGTGGTTTCGGTTTATGTAGGTTGGGAACATAATAACTACATAGGGATACAGCAGAAACCTATAAACCTATAAACGTAGAAAATATAAATCCTTCAGAGTTGCCACAGCAACACCAGCTGCTTATGTTATAATAAATACAGTGGCAGTGGCTTTCTTTCTTACTTGCTTATTATTATCATCTGACGTGTACTGCTTTTATTTATTTCCCAAAGGAAGGAAAAGAACCAGAGTATTATTCTGGCACTTGTGGCCCCAGGGATCGAACTCAGGAGTTAATTGCTTGGTAGGCTAATGCTTCATCCACTGCACCACCTCCCAAAGTCCAAGTATTGTCATTTTTTAAAAAAGGTTTATTGCATTTATTGCATGTGAAAGAGTTTCGTATGAGACCCAGACAAGCTGCAGCACTGCTCCGATGCATGTAGATCCCCTGCTATTTTTCTAACCACTCATACTTGAAAATTTATTAGCAATCAAGAGAAAACAAACACATGATTCTGCATGTTGCACTATTTTTTTCAAAACTTATTTGGGGGAGTTGGGCGGTAGCGCAGCAGGGTAAGCGCACAGTGGTGCAAAGCGCAAGGACCACGGAAGGATTCCGGTTCGAGCTCCTGGCTCCCCATCTGCAGGGGAGTCGCTTCACAAGTGGTGAAGTAGGTCTGCAGGTATCTATCTTTCTCTCCTCCTCTCTGTCTTCCCCTCCCCTCTCCATTTCTCTCTGTCTTATCCAACAACGACAACAATAATAATTACAACAATAAAGCAACAAGGGCAACAATAAATAAATAAATAATTAAAAAACCTTATTTGGAAGATTCTTAACTGTAAAAGCTGTGCTATGCAGTCAACAATTTTTCACATGCTTGCAGTAGTTTGTGGGGATCTTTCATTTTTAATACTTTATGAAGAACTCAAAACAATTTTGCTACTCCCAGACAAACCTCATTTTCTCATCCCCCCTTTTTCCTAAGATAATGACTGGAGCCTGAAAGCAAATGAATTTCCTATTCCACGTTGGCATGTTTCTGTGATTCCATGGCATCTTTGTTGTCCCCAGAGGTGCTCTCATCCCCCTGTGTATTCTTCTAAATGAACAGACCCATTCTTATTCTTGGTAGTTGTGGGATCCGGTGTCTGCCTGCCTTTTCTGCTCATGCTCAGAGAATGTGTGTGTACAAATGCGCTGCTGTTGAGTTGTCTGGCTTTGAGAGGCCTTTCACTGGTACTGGAAACAAAGGAGTCAGAACAACAATGTCTGGTTCATGACGGGACTTGTCGGAGCTAAAGAAGGCATCATGGGTTTGAAGCTTACCCTTGTCACCAGCAAGCATCAAAGGGAAGAGGACTTGACCTATAGGACTCTTTCTGGCCCTCGACTTGCCCTTTGACACACAGCTCTGATACACAGCTCTCCCCTCGGTTTTGTCTTTGATGCCTCCCACTCCAGCCTCCCGTGCACATGAATCTCCTGCCTGTTTAGTAGTCTGGCTTTGCAGGGACGTACTGGCAATTTTGAATAAGTTGCTTTCAGTATTAGAGGTAGATGCCATCCATGATCCTTGCAAATGATTGTGGTGATTAACACACTCCCCACCCCCACCCCTGCACTTTTATTTGTTAGGACAGAGAAAATTTGAGAGGGAAGGGAGAAGGGGAAGGGGAAGGGAGAGGAAGATACCCCCAGTACTGCTTCACCACTTGTGAGGCTTTCCCCCTGCAGCTGGGGACTAAAGGCTTGAAATTGGGGTTTTTATGCATAATAATGTGTAAGCTCTACCAGGTATACTGCTGCCCAGCTCCTGTTGTGATTAACTTTCCCAGCTATCAGTTTATCAAATAGCCTGGGAATGCAGATAAGGGAATGCCATTCCCATTAAGTCTAACACAAGTGATGGGGCCAGCACTGACTGAAAAACTAATTTTATCTGAAAAGCAGTATTTCTGTAAAACTTTCCATCCCTGCCTTTCTACTGTTGCCTATAATTTCATCATCTCGTTTAATTCTGAACAGTGTGATGTCTTCAGGGCCAGAGGGTATTTTTATCTGCTAGTTGTAGAAGTGTTTTGTTCTTAGGGCTCTGGGCTGACTGAGGGAGACCCGCCCTACTCACTCTGGTTGCCTGGCGCCAACCCTCCCTGGCTGTTGGGCATCTTGTTTACTTCTGCCCTTAATTCCCTGCAGGTGCGTAAGTACAAGAGCATGATCCTGGAAGACCTGGAGTCCGCCTTGGCAGAACACGCCCCTGCGCCACAGGAGGTTAACTCTGAGCTGCCGCCTCTCACTATCGACGGAATTCCAGTCTCTGTGGACAAAATGACCCAGGTAAGGGGCGGGAAGTGGGGAGGAGACACACAGCCAAGTGGCAGAGGTGCGAGCAGGCCTCTGAGCATTTTTCTGAGCTCTGTCCTCTGCGATACCACCGGGGTGAGATGCAAGGTGGAGACTGAGTGAAATAGTAGTGGCCTTGGAAAAGAAAAGGCAGTGCCAGAAGAGCATGCCCAACCAAGGCCAGTGGTGTAATTGCTTCTTTCTGTAAGCAGTTTTTCACGTTCACTTGGGCCCTTGATTCAGGAAAGAAACTTAGCTCAGAGTTAGTTTGGATAGATCAATCAAGTAGAGCAAGTACACTGGTGGTCTTCCCCTGTAAATCTCAAATACCACCACCTTCTTTCCAAGTAAAGCTCACCTTCTTAGGGAATAAGAACTTAAAAGTGAAGCTGGGAGATAGTGTACCCTATAGAGCACTCTTCTTACCAGGCCCCTGGTTCCAGGTTAGAACCTTAGCACCACGTGGGAGCATCATGATACCTGGAGTAGCTCCACCATGGTGGAGCAGTGCCATAATGCTTCTGTCCGTCTGTCTGCCTGCCTTCCTGCCTTATCTGTCTGTCTATAATAAAAACAGAAAAGAATATACATTTCTTCCTGTTAGCCTAATAACTTAGTCTCAGCTCCCTGGGCACCTTGAAAACAAAGCAAGACCACACACACACACACACACACACACACACACACACACACACACACACACGAAGGAGAAGGGAATAAACCTTGACATTCAGAAGGACACCCTCCTGAGTCACTGTTTCCCTCTTTAAGAAGTCAAAGTGTATCTTGTTTGACAAATCAACAAGCTGCAGGCACTTTGCTGAGACCATCCTTCTCACACACACACACTTTTTAATTAATTAATTAATTTTTTTTTGCTGTCCAGTTATTGTTGGGATTTGATGCCTGCATAACTCCACCATTCCTTGTAGCCATGTTTTGTTTGTTTTTGAGAGAAGAGGTGGGGGAGAGACACCTACAGCACTATGGCACCATTCATGAAACCACTGCAGGTGAAGACTGGGAGCTTGAACCTGGGTCCTTGCACATGGTAATGCGTGTGCTCTACCTGGCAAGCCACCACTCAGCTCCCATTCATAGACTGTAAAAAGGTTTGTTTGTTTACTTGTCTGCATGTTGTGAGAGAGAGTGAGGAAGAGGACAGCTAGAAACCAGAGCACTCCTCATCTCTGGTGTGGGGTAGTACTGGGGGTCAAACCTAGAACTTCTAAAGTCTTGTGCATGCAAGTTGGTATGCTAAAGGCTTCATTTGTCATTCATTCATTCATTCATTCATTCATTCATTCATTCATTCATTCATTCTGATAGGACAGAGAGAAATTTACAAGGAAGGGAGAGAGACAGAGAGATACCTGCAGCATTGCTTCACTTCTCAAGAAGCTTTCTCTCCTATAGGTGTGGACCAGGGGTTTGAACCTGGGTCCTTGTGCCTGGTAACATGTGAACTCAACTAGGTGTACCAGGTCCCCATTTGTATATTTATTTATTTATTTATTTATTTATTTATTTATTTAAGAAAGGAGACATTAACAAAACCATAGAATAAGAGGGGTATAGTTCCGCACAATTCCCATAACCCGATCTCCATATCCCATCCCCTCCCCTGATAGCCTTCCTAGTCTCTATCTCTGGGAGCATGGATCCAGGGTCCTTGTGGGTTGCAGAAGGTGGAAGGTCTGGCTTCTGTAATTGCTTCCCCGCTGAACATGGGCGTTGACTGGTCGATCCATACTCCCAGTCTGCCTCTCTCTTTCCCTAGTAGGGTGGGGCTCTGGGGAAGTGGAGCTCCAGGACACATTGATGGGGTTGTCTGTCCAGGGAAGTCTGGTCAGCATCTTGCTGGCATCTGGAACCTGGTGGCTGAAAAGAGAGTTAACATACAAAGCCAAACATTGTTGAACAGTCATGGACCTAAAGACTGGAATAGTGCAGATGAGGTGTTGGGGGGTATTCCCTGCATGCTCTTGTGTACTTTTGCTTTCAGATATATATTTTTCCCTAGTTTATGGGCACGTGTGACCTATGCTCTATCTCAGAGGACCTGGACTATATATATCTAGGTTTGGGGGCTTTATTGGGGTGTGGACCACCTGGAATGGAATTAGAGAATACTATGAAAGGAAAGGTCTCACCCGAGTGATGAAGCTGATGGGTTGTCATTCCACACCTGAAGTGAAGCATGTTGGGGTGGCACTCGTTGCATTGATTAGGTTGTGTTCCGCGGATGCAGTATTATTTTATTTGAATTGAGAGCAGCATGCAGGAAAGTGGGCCCCACCCTAAGGTTCCAGGATTGGGGGAAATATAGGCTCTATAGTGGAAATGTGAGGTTCCTGTTGTCTTAGGGTTCAAGAAGACAATGGATAGTTATTATTATCATCACATTATTTGGTGATTGGGTTAACTTTGGAAAGTCCCTTTGTTAGGGTTTGGGTATAATACCCAGCATCTTGTATATAGCTGTGCTACCGGTTGCTTCTGTTCTCCCTGGTCTAGGCTTTTGAGAGAGTCAACATGTCAAAGACAGCCTATATATTAAAAAGACTCAGTCTGTGTTTTAAGAAGTTCTAGACATATGATCAATTTTTTCCCTCATATTAATTAAATAGTGGTTTATATGTTTACACTTAATAGGAATGTACATAAACACCATTCCCACCACCAAAAGACTGTGTCCCATCCCTCCCCCACTCCTGTTGCGTCAGGAAGCCCAATGGCCACTCTTCCCTTCACCACAGGGTTTTTACATTGGTGCCCTGCTCTTGATTTAATCAGATCCTGCTTTTAGTTTCCCTTTCTGTTCTTCTTCCTCAACATCTTTAGCTTTAAAAGTGATCACTTGACTAAGAGCAAATGCCCTTTTTGTAACACTTCCCCACCTCCTTAATTAACTTACTGCTATCTTGCTAAATTCAGTAGTTATGAGCTGTCCCATATATATTACATGTTTACGTATACATAGTTTTATTTTAATGAGAGGAGGAGACCAGAGCACTGCTCAGCCTTATAACCATTTTGCTACCTCCCCTACCTGAGCTTGCTTTCCTTACCGTACTGTTTTCCAGTAACATTTAACTTGGTTGTTCCTTCAGAAAGCTTTTTCTTCCTCTTCCTCTGTGACTCCACACTCTTCTGCATGACCTCTTACCTCACAGGGTGCTCCTCCCTCCTGCTCTTCCTTTGGCTCTCCTATCTCTTTTCACCTGACCAGTATTGGCATGTCCCAGGACTCAGCCCTTTTTATTCGTAAGAGATTGATTCCTAAGCCTGTACTGTGGGCTTTTTAGTCCTTCTCTTTATACTGTTTACACTGGACTTATTTCATTGTTAAACCTACAGAATCTAACAGCTCTTTTGATCACCCTAACATTCCTCTCTAAATATTTGATTATTCCTTGTATCAATAATGACTCAACCATCCATCTGGTTCCTGGTATACCAGCAGAGGACTAATCTTTTTTGCCCTCATTCCCTGACCAGCCACATCTAATTCACTAGCAAGTCGCTTCAGTTCTCCTCTGAACCCTGAGTCTAACCATTGTTCTCAGACCCCTAGACCACCTTGGCCCAGGCTTTGAGGGTCTCTCGATAGAGTTGGATTGACCATCTCTTGCTCTGTTGTAGTCTGTGTTCTACAAAGCTCCCAGAGTTGGTTTTGAAGACTTACCAGGTTTGAGTCCTTTAATTAATGGCTTCCCACTAATCCTAGAATCAAATGCAGAGCCTGCCAGTTGGCCTTCCTATCCTGTTTCTCATTTTCCTTCTCAGTCACTGTGTTATGGTCACACTGACTCTCCTTTTGTCAAGCACCCAAAGCTCATTCTTTTGCTATTTCCTTTGCCTAAAGCCTTGTTCTCCTACCCCATTGCCTGGCTGACCTTATCTTTTCCAAAGACTAGCTCAGATATCACTTCCAGAACCAAACCTTTCTTGATATCCCATCTAATGAACTTTCCCCTCCCTAATAAACCATTGCCCAATGCATCCCAATTTAATATCTTTGGAACACTTAGCCAGTACCTGAAATTTCATGAACATTTATACTTGTTTGTTCTGTCTTCAGCTAGAATTAAGAGCAAGAGCTTAGTTTCTGATTTTTTTTTTTTTTCACCAGAGTACTGCTCAGCTCTGGCTCATGGTGGCACATTGAACCTGGGATTTTGGAGCCTCAGGAATGCGAGTCTGTTTGCATAACCATTATGCTGTCTACTGCACCTTTTAGTTTCTGTTTTTCAGTGCTACCTGGTTCCTAAAATACTGCCTATCATCTAAGTTAATTTCTGGTCAGTAAATGAACCAAGCGTCAGGGCAAAAATGAATCCAGTGTAGTGAGCAGCTGGATTGGTAGTTACTCAGATGCATGTCTACTCAGTGCAGCTCTTGATGCCGCTGCTCAGAAAGTGAGACCTTTCTTCTTTACTGAATCTGAACTAACAGCTTGGTCAGGAATAATAAAGCATTCTATAAACATAAAGCTAAATTGTGATCCTTTGACTACTGAATTCATAGATCTTTCTGTGAACCTTGACAGACTTCTAAATAATGGTTACACAAAGGAAAGCATTATTTAAAACCCCCCCCCCCCAGCATTTTATACCCACCATTGTTCCTTCCCTGGAGCCATCCTGACTGACAAAGTAAACACAGAAGGTGAATGTTTTGCCTGATGATGAAAAGAATTTACTCAGTATCCCAGTCATCTGAAGTTGACTTAGCTCCTGGTTTAGAATATTACATTAGGTAGACTGACTCTCCATCTCTCTCTCTCTCTCTCTCTCTCTCTCTCTCTCTCTCTCACTGTGTCATAGTTGCCATGGGCACTTATTACTGTGAACTTTGGCTGACCAGCCCCAGAAGTTGAAGTAGTTTACCATTTGAACCTTTTCTAGCTTCTTGAAATATATTCTCTATAAAGCTTGGTGTGGTGGTGGATATAAAGCAGGTGTGATGTGATGTGATGTGATGTGATGTGATGTGATGTGATACTCGAGTCATAGGATGAACTCATGTACTTGACTGGAGCCTTGTATTTCTTCTTTGTCACACACTCCCTTCTTTCCCTTCTCATCACAAATAGTCACTAAAAATGAACATTAAGGGAGAAATGAACTGGATGCTGAGAAAATACAGTTGCCATTTGAATGGGAACTTGAGTATTAAGGTCTTGGGACCAAACTCCTCCCACCTATGCTTCCCATATTTTTCACTAGTGTTAGCTCAGATACTACTTTTTAAAAAAATATTTATTCCCTTTTGTTGCCCTTGTTGTTTCATTGTTATAGTTATTATTGTTGTTGTTCATTGTTGGATAGGACAGAGAGAAATGGAGAGAGGAGGGGAAGACAGAGAGGGGGAGAGAAAGATAGACACCTGCAGACCTGCTTCACCACCTGTGAAGTGACTCCATTGCAGGTGGGGAGCCGGGGGCTCAAACCGGGATCCTTATGCTGGTCCTTGCGCTTTGTGCCACCTATGCTTAACCCACTGCGCTACCGCCCAACTCCCCCTCAGATACTACTTAATGTGAGCCAAATATCTTTTATTCCTATTTGGTCCTAAAGCCTTTCTAACTAATGATAGTGAAAGCAATGTGACATTTCAGATGAAATCTAAATAAGCAAGGGTATGAGAATACAAGTCTCTCTCTTTTTTAATATTCTATTTATTTAGAGAAAGATAGGAGGAGAGAGAGAAAGAACCAGGCATCACTCTGGCACATGTGCTGCTGGGTACTGAACTTGGGACTCAGGCTTGAGAGTCCAATACTTTATCCCTGCGCCACCTCCCGGACCACTACAAATATCTCACACACTGTTAGTAAAGATGTGCTTTGGGACCGTATCCCCAGAAGGCAGGCTGTCAGTGCTTCTCACAGTTTTAAATGTGCAAGCCATGCCTTCCAAGTAAGCAGAGATGTATGATCTTTGCACTGTTTGCAGTAAGAAGATTTGCAAATAATGTGATTGAATAAATGATAGTAGTGGTCTTTAGAACTTATGGAAAGAAGAGCAATTTAGTCCAAAAGTGATGAGAGGGGCTGAGTATTGGCACACCTGGTTGAATGCACATGTTACAGTGTGCAAGGACTGGGGTTCAAGGCCCTGGTCCCCACCTGCAGGGGGAAAGCTTTGCAAGTTGTGAAGCAGTGTTGCAAGTGTCTCTGTCTCACTCCCTCTCCATTGCCCCCTTCCCTGTCAATTTCTGGCTGTCTCTGTCCAATAAATAGATAAAGATAGTAAAAAAATGAAAAGAGACTAGAAGTTTAATATTCAGTGAAATATTACACACTGAAAATGATGCCTTGCTCTCTTTAGCTATGGAAAACTGGTTATAAAATAGCACTTATTTTCTTTTTGATCAAAGCATGAAAGTCTTTTGCATAACCACTATACTATTTCCCCAGCCCATAAAATAACATTTTAAAAAAATGTTTTATTTATTTATTAATGAAATAGATAGGAAGAGAGAAAGAGCTACACTTCACTTTGGTACATTTGCTGCCGGGGATTGAACTCAGGACCTTATGCTCAAGACTCAGTGGATAAAGACATGTGCTTTATTCACTGTGCCATCTCCCGGACCACAAAGTAACATTTTTTATATACTCTTAATTTGAGGGGCTTATTAGTTTGTTTGTTTTTTAAATATTTTCTTTATTAATGAGAAACATAGGAGGAGAGAGAAAGAGCCAGACATCACTCTGGCACATGTTCTGCTGGGGATTGAACTCAGGACCTTATGCTTGAAGAGTCCCGATGCTTCATCCACTGCGCCACCTCCCGGACCATGAGGGGCTTATGAGTTTACTTTTATGCTTCTTGGGCGAGTGCTAAATTATTTCATGGAGTACATAAATTATAGAATTGATCTTATATGTATAAACCATAACATAAAAACTTGCCTACATGTGATTATGCATTATGGCATTATGGGTGATTTTCATTTTCTTTGTTCCATATAGCATGAGCTATTTTAGTAACCATAGAAACATAAAACTGTATTTTCATATTAAACTATATTCTTTATACAACTTTGCTATTTTGCCCAATTGCTTTTATTCTTTTTTTAAATACCTTTTTCTTTGTTTGTTTATTATGAGAGAATCAGAGTAACACTCTGGCGCATGCAATGTCAAGGATCAAACCCAGGAACTCATGCTCATGAGTCCAATTCTGTATCCACTGTTTCCTCCCAGGTCTCAGGTTTTCTTTTATTATGTCCAGGGAAAATGTCAACAACTCTATTGCTCCTCTTATTTTTCGATAAATAGCTAGTAAAGATACACTGCTAAGTTCTATACATGGTTAGTTCATTTAATTCTTTTTTATTTTTATTTATTTTTATTTTTTTAACCAGAGCACTGCTCAGCTCTGGCTTATGGTGGTGCAGGGGATTGAACCTGGGACTTGAGAGGGCCTCAGGCACAAGAGTCTGTTTGCATAACCATTGTGCTATCTACCCCTGCCCAGTTCATTTAATTCTTACCTTGGAGAGACGGGGAGAAAGAAAGAGAGAGAGAGAGAAAGAGAAATTCCTTTTTTGTAGTCAAGGAAGCAGAGTTCATGTGATGGACTTGGGTTAACCAGAAGTTCTAGTAAACATTTTATTTGCACTAAATACTGCAGAGACGACTGATAGGCATATTATAGATTTATTTATACATGTAATTGTACTCATGTGCCAACAACTGTACTGTAAACCTCTGAATAAAAAGATAAAAGAAAAAGGGGAACCAGGTGGTGACGCACCTGGTTGAGCGCACATGTTACACAATGTGCAAGGACCCAGGTTCGAGCCCCCAGTCCCCACCTACAGGGGGAAAGCTTCACAAGCGGTGAAGCAGTGCTGCAGGTGTCTTTGTCTCTCACCCTCACTATCCCTCCCTTCCCTCTCGACTTCTGACTGTCTCTATCCAATAAATAAATAATGATAATAAAAAATTTATAAAAAGAAAAGAAAAAGTATGCTGTCTAGAACTTTAAAATTTATTTTATTATTAATTTTTTATACCAGACCCCTGCTCAGCTCTGGTTTTGGTGATGCTGAGGATTGAATGTGGGACCTTTGGAACTTCAGACATGAAAAGTTTTTGCATAACCATTATGCTATCACCCTAGCTCCTGGCTCAAACTTACTCTTTAACTGCTACCTTGCATCAGAATTGAAGCAAATTGAAATAAGATTTAGCAAAAGAAATCATTAATTTGGTGTGGAATCCCAGAACTCATTTACAATGAAATAATAAAGTAACCTTTCAGAGACTTTGAAAGCCAAGATAGCAGAATTTTCTCGGCTTCCTCAGACCAGAGACCAGAGGAGAGTGCTTCACAGCGTGCATAGGAATTCCCTGTGAGTTTGTTTAAATGCAGATTTTAAATCCTTGGACCTTGAAAAGGACCTGGAAAAAGACCTCAGATTCTACCTTCTAGCAAATTCTAGAAGATTCTTTTTGTCCTAGGGCTTGTTCTCTTGTAAATAGTTTTGGAATTTGTATTAGAAGAGATCCAGGCAAAGATTATAATTACTGAAGAAATATCTCTGGAAAGACCAGTCTGGGGAGCCTGGCAGTGGCATACTGGATTAAGCACACACAGTATGAAGTGCAAGGACCTGTGCAGAGATCCTAGTTTGAGACCCAGCTTCCCGCCTGCATGGGGTTGCTACACAAACCAGGAAGAAGCAGGGCCTGCAAGTGTCTCTATGTTCTCTCCCACTTTGTCTCCCTCTGCCCTCTCAATTTCTCTCTGTCCTATTCAATAAAAAATGAAAAATGCAGGGGAGTCGGGCTGTAGCGCAGCGGGTTAAGCGCAGGTGGCACAAAGCACAAGGATCGGCATAAGGATCCCGGTTCGAACCCCGGCTCCCCACCTACAGGGGAGTCGCTTCACAGGCGGTGAAGCAGGTCTGCAGGTGTCTATCTTTCTCTCCTCCTCTCTGTCTTCTCCTCCTCTCTCCATTTCTCTCTGTCCTATCCAACAACGACAACAACAATAATAACTACAACAATAAAACAACAAGGGCTACAAAGGGGAATAAATAAATAAAATAAATATTTTAAAAAAATGAAAAATGGCTACCAGGAGCAGTGGATTCATAGTGCTGGCACCAAGCCCCAGTAATAACCCTGGAAGCAAAAATAATTTAAAAAGTTAAGTAAAATAATAAAATACCAGTCTGACTAAATTCCACTCTCCCTTTAAACTTTCTGTACTTCTCTTACTCTCGCTGGGGCAGCCTTTCTTGCTTTAATATTCCCTTGGAATGATGATGCAATAGCATAGCAACTTTCCACCAGTTTTCAGGACAGCCTTCAGAAGCATTCAAACCAGGATTGCTTCATTAGAAAGAAATTATTCGGGGGTTGGGTGGTAGCGCAGCAGGTTAAGCGCATGTGGCGCAAAGCGCAAGGACCTGTGTGTGGATCTCAGTTCGAGCCCCCAGCTCCTCACCTGCAGGGGAGTCACTTCACAGGCAGTGAAGCAGGTCTGCAGGTGTCTATCTTTCTCTCCCCCTCTCTGTCTTCCCCATCTCTGTCCATTTTCTCTCTGTCCTATCTAATGACAAACGACATCAACAACAATAATAACCACAACAAGGGCAAAAAAAGGGGGGAAAATGTCCTGCAGGAGCAGTGAATTCATGGTGCAGGCACTGAGCCCCAGATATATATATATATATGAAAGAAATTATTAACAAGAGTTATGTTTTTTAACTTATTTAGAAACAGTCAGTTGTCTATTTAGGTTTTTGAAATGTTGTTTTATTTTGAAAAAGCATTGGCTTGGTCTGACCTGTTTTCTAAAGACTAGAAAACACCATGCTAAGTGAAATGAGTCAGACACAAAGGATAAATATTGCCAGCCTCCATCCACTTCACTGAGATATCTTAGAATAGGAACATTCACGGAAACAGAAGAGGTTATCAGAGGAAGTAGAGATGAGGAGTTATTGATTAGCGGACACCGTTTTTTTTTTTTTGGAAACTGGTGACAGTTGTACAGTGCTCAGTGAGTGAATATGCTTAGTGCCACAGAACTGTACATGTTAGTAAGATACTGGGTTGTCTGAGAAGTCCTGATATGCTTTTCTATGCAAAAAATACGTCATGATTTTTCCAACAACCCAACACAGATTTTATGTTGGTATGTGTTATCACCAATAAATCTTTTTAAGAAGTAGGGCTGGATAGAAAGTTAAATTAAAAATAAAAATGTTGAATTTTAGTCCAGTGGCCCTCAGACTTGACTACACTCCAGTCACCTGGGGAATTTGAAGTCCTAGTGCCCAGCCCACAATTAAATGAGACTCTCTGAGGATGAGATCCGGGTGTCTATATTGTTGAACTCCCCCGGAGATCCCAGTGTTCAGCCAACTCTGAGAATCGCTGTTGGAGATAACAGTTCCACACCGCTTCTCCACCCTGCCTGTAATATTAAAATGAACTTCTTACTGACTGAAATTATCAAAAAGTATTTGTGTGTATGATGCCATCCTACCTTTTATAGTATTTTACAAGATGAGATTAAAGGTATAAAGGTAACGTATACCTTTACAGCAGTTTTATAAATCAACATCTCCCCAATAAAATGTTCTGTTAGAATATAAAGTAAAAAAAAAACTGTGTGTGGGGTGTGTGTGTGTGTGTGTGTGTGTGTGTGTGTGTGTGTGTGTGTGTTGATTGCCACCAGGGTCATTGCTGTTACTCAGTGCCAGCACTACGAATCCACAGCTCCTGTAGCTATTTATTTATGTTTGAGGGTGGGGAGAAAGCGGGGGGGAAAAAAAAGAGAGAAAAATAGACACCTGCAGACCTGTTTCACCACTCATGAAGCATCCTCCCTGTGTGTGTAGAGAGTAGGGGCTTGAACCTGGGTCCTTGCACATGGTATTCTTGTGGGAGCACCATCTCCTGGGCCCCTAGATGTGTTTTTTTAAATAGAATATAACATATTTTGAGTGAAAAAAGGAATACATTCAGGAATACCTGCAGTATGGAATAGGCATATAAATTCCATGTTCAGGATATGAGAGTGGGGAAAATATTGGCAAATTATATTACACAGAGTTAATATTGAGAACAGATGAATATTTCCTTCAGTTAATATAAAAAGATAGTTGAGGGGCCAGGCAGTGGTGCACCTGGTTGAGCACATATTACCACGTGCAAGGACCCAGGTTCAAACCACAGGTTCAAACCTGCAGGGGGAATACTTCCAAGTAGTGAAGCAGTGCTGCAGGTATTTTTCAGTCTCTTTCCCTGTCTACCTTCCCTTCCCCTCTCAAAAGAAAGAAAAAAGACAGTTGAAATATTAAGTAGGAGTCAGTGGAAATAGCTTAACTGCTAGTGCACTGGACTTGCATGCCTGAGAACTCCTGGTTGAATCCCCAGCACCTTGTGTCCTGGAGTGGTGCTCTGGCTTCTCTGTCTTTTCATGTGAAATTCTCTTATCTCATATGGGGTAAATAAAGTAGCTCTTTTTTGATCAACAAACTGGAATAAGAAGCAATGCTTTATAAGCAGTTAATAGTAATTGTAAAAAGATTCTCAGCCTCACTAATAATGGAAATCAAACCATGTTACACCTTCATACTAGATGAGCCAAAATAAGGAATCTTCATAATTCGAAAAATATTGGGGAGGATGTGGGAAAAACGAACCAACAGATATTGCCCAGCACTGTCGACAAGAAGGGGATTGGCAAAGTCAGTTTGGGATGATCATTTGGTGGTTATATATATTAAAATGTTAAATGCACGGGCCTTTTAGTCATTTAATTCCTGTTTTCTGTTATGTGTGTATAAAATGCCATATACAAGCACTGTAAGAGCAAAACCCAGTAGATAACCAGAATTTTTATCAGAAGAGAAATGGTTGGATAAAAAGAAAATCTGTACCATATATACTAGGCACCCATATTTCTCTGTGTATTGAAAGTGCATGCATGAAGGGGTGCACACATGTGTATGCTAGGGTCAACTCAGGGCCTCACACGTGAAGTATATGCTCCACCACTCAGCTACATCCTCGGCCCTGCTAGGCACTTACTATTATTATAATTGTTACCCCACACACACTGGGGGAGGGTGTAGTGGTTTTTAGTACAGTTGCTGGTACGTAGGTACAATCTCTCATCTGTCCATGATAGTGCCTGCACTCTTACGCTCCATTTGTTTCTTTCCGTGTGTGTCTGTGGAGAAGTATTCGATCATCCCTGCAATTTTGGCATTATTCCTAATATTCCTAGGTATGCTGAATGCCCTTGCTCTGTAAAGTGTGTGTGTGTGTGTGTGTTGTTTGTTTTAGTTTTTATATATGGATTTTTTAAGGGGGGGTGGTAAGAATACTTTTAAGCATTATACTCCCTAGTGCAAGTGGTATCTCATGATGAACAGATTTGAAGAGTTATTAGACTTTTAGAAAACTGAGTTAGGGACTTAGCTTCTGTATATATATGAGGCTCCCGGTTTGATCCACTCAAACACACAAAATAGAAAATAAAAAAGGGGCCGGGTGGTGGTGTACCTGGTTGAGTGCACGTTACAGTACACAAGGACCCAGGTTCAAGCCTCTGCTCCCACCTGCAGGGGGAAGCTTTGCAAGTGGTGAAGCTGGGCTGCAGGTGTCTCTGTCTTTTTCCCCCTCTGTATCTCCCCCTTGCATCTTGATTTCTGGCTGTCTCTATCCAATAAACAAATAAAGATAATAAAAAATAATAAAATAAAAAGAAAATGAAAAAGAGAAGGCAGGATTTTAAGAACATTTTGATTATGAGAGAAAGTTTGGTAGATTTGGTGGGGCATGGAGATAGAAGCTGAAATGTTGAGCAATGAGTCTAAGGATCTCTAATGATTATCTTCCTTAACTCTGATGTTAAACTTTCCTTCCAAGTTTGTTCTTCTCATGGTTTTAAGGGCAGTATTTGAGGAAATTTATTTGAGGAAATGACACGAAGAGGATGCCAGTATTTTTGCTGATACCTATTAAGAAAATGGGCATGTAGGTGTTTTAATCCTCAAAAAAAAAAAACTGCATTCATTACTTTTTAAAATATTTGTTTATTTATTGCTTTTTGTTGTCCTTGTTTTATTGTTGTAGTTATTGTTGTTGTCATTGTTGGATGGGACAGAGAGAAATGGAGAGAGGAGGGGAAGACAGAGAGGGGAGAGAAAGATAGACACCTGCAGACCTGCTTCCACCTGTGAAGCGACTCCCCTGCAGGTGGGGAACTGGAGGCTCGAACCAGGATCCTTAACACCGGTCCTTATGCTTTGTGCCACCTGCTCTTAACCCGCTGCACTACCACCTGACTCCCTTCATTACCTTTTTTTTTTTTTATTTCTTTATTGGGGAATTAATGTTTTACATTCAACAGTAAATACAATAGTTTGTACATGCATAACATTCCCCAGATTCCCATTTAACAGTACAACCCCCACTATGTCATTTATCATCCTTCATGGACCTGTATTCTCCCCACCCACCCACCCCAGAGTCTTTTACTTTGGTGTGATACGCCAATTCCATTTCAGGTTCTACTTGTGTTTTCTTTTCTGATCTTGTTTTTCAACTTCTGCCTGAGAGTGAGATCATCCCATATTCATCCTTCTGTTTCTGACTTATTTCACTCAACATGATTTTTTCAAGGTCCATCCAAGATCGGCTGAAAATGGTAACGTCACCATTTTTTACAGCTGAGTAGTATTCCATTGTGTATATATACCACAACTTGCTCAGCCACTCATCTGTTGTTGGACACCTGGGTTGCTTCCAGGTTTTGGCTATTACAAATTGTGCTGCCAAGAACATATGTGTACACAGATCTTTTTGGATGGATGTGTTGGGTTCCTTAGGATATATCCCCAGGAGAGGAATTGCAGGGTCACCTTTTTTTTTTTTAAACCTCCAGGGGTTTCGCTTGGTCTTGGTGCCTGGTGGCCATTTTTCCATTTTATTGGATAGGACAGAGAGAAATTGAGAGAGGATGGGGGAAATAGAGAGGGAGAGAGAAAAGTAGACACCTGCAAACCTGCTTTGCTGCTTGTGAGGCTTCCTCCTGCAGGTGGGGAGCAGGGGCTCGAACCCAGATCCTTGCGCTTAGTACTATGTGTGCTTAACCAGGTGCACCACCATCTGGCCCCTGACCCACCTTCATTATCTTTATGAATAGAAGCGAATTGTACAAATAATTCCACATAGTGAGCAAAAATTTATTTTTGTTTTTGCTTTCTACTGCCCCTTAATAGCTATTTGAATAAAATTCTGTCCCATTTTTATTTAACTTATCCCAAAATTAATTTAAGCTTCTAATTTAACAGTGGTGCTGCAGCCTGAAAGTTCTCTAGTTCTCTTTTCCTACTTCAGTCCTGCTTTCCTATAGTCTATAGAGAAAATACTTGAACATGGTTTTGATTTCATCTGCCTCCTCTTTAAATGTATTCTATAATTCTCTGACTTCTGTAATAGAGATGGCATTGGTAGACATTTTGGTTTGAAACACCTTTTATTGGTAAGCTAGATGGACAATAGGAGCCTCAACATTCCTAGACTCGGGTATCTGCAGGGTAAAGACAGAAGGGATGAGAGGAAAAGAACCTTTAGATATGTATGGAGAGGGAGTCGGGCGGTAGCACAGAGGGTTAAGCGCAGGTGGCGCTAAGCACAAGGACCAGCGGAAGGATCCCGGTTCCAGCCCCCGGCTCCCCACCTGCAGGGGAGTCACTTCACAGGCGGTGAAGCAGGTCTGCAGGTGTCTGTCTTTCTCTCCCCCTCTCTGTCTTCCCCTCCTCTCTCCATTTCTCTCTGTTCTATCCAACAACAATGACATCAATAATAACTACAACAATAAAAAACAAGGGCAACAAAAAGAATAAATAAATTAATTAATTAAAAAAAAGAAATGTATGGAGATACTATGTTTGGGGACAAAAAAGAATTAACTGGGGAGTCGGGCTGTAGCGCAGTGGGTTAAGCGCAGGTGGCACAAAGCACAAGGACCGGCATAAGGATCCCGGTTAGAACCCCGGCTCCCCACCTGCAGGGGAGTCGCTTCACAGGCGGTGAAGCAGGTCTGCAAGTGTCTATCTTTCTCTCCTCCTTTCTGTCTTCCCCTCCTCTCTCCATTTCTCTCTGTCCTATCCAACAATGACAACAACAATAATAACTACAACAATAAAACAACAAGGGCAACAAAAGGGAATAAATAAATAAAAATAAATAAATTAAAAAAAAGAATTAACTGGATGTACAAATGGAAACTTTCCAGCACAGTAGAATTATTTCATTTCAGCTAGATTAAACTTTTTGGAGTTTTAGCTTTAGTTTCCACATAATCTTTACTTTCTCAGGTACCGACTTGAATTTGACCATTTCTTTGCTGCATATACCTAGTAGGAGTGGTACTTTCTCCTCTTTATTGGTTTGGGACGGGTTTACTGACAAACGTGGCCACTTTAAGTTCATAAAGAGCCCTAAATCAGTAGGAGAGACCCAGAAAGCTTGTTGCAGCCTAATTAAAGGACTGCCTGAGAGGGGAGGCTTTACCTTCGCTGATCCTGTTGATTGTCTCCCCTGTGAATTAAAGAGCAACCTTCCTTAACAAGCACATTGAGTAGCTTGGGTTTCCAAAACTCTCCAAGACCAGTAATTAATCCAATTGGTAATGAGAGCAGTGCTGAATTCTGGAAAACATTAATTTAACTTTGTCTATAGTAGAAAACTGATTTTTTCTTATTAAAAGTTCCTCAGGGGGCTGGGTGGTGGAGCACCTGGTTAAGTGAATGTATTGCCATGCACAAGGACCCGGGTTCAAGCCCCCTAGACTCCACCTGCAGGGGGAAAGCTTCACGAATGGTGAAGCAGGGCTGCAGGTGTGTCTCTGTCGATCTTCCTCTCTGTCTCCCTCTCCCCTCAATTTCTCTGTCTCTATTCAATAGTAAATAAATAATTTGTTCAAAGTGAATATGCTTATAGCGAAAAATGCTGTTTACATCTTGTTTTTTGTACACTACCTGGCCCCACCATTTTTGAAATTCTATGGAAAGCCTGGTGTGAGAGAATGAAAACAGGACTGAAAATGAAAGAATGAAGGTTGTCCACAGCCAGATGCCAAGGTATCCCAGAACTGAGGAGCCTGGAAAACTGTTGGTGCAGATGGGTCGGGGCTGGAGGAGTCAGAGGCTAAGAAAAATCACCAAAATTAAAGAACACAGGAGGTTCCTGGTGGGATTTGAGCAAGACCCAGTAAGTTCTAGTTCTTTCTGGATGCTTTAGTGTGGGGCTGGAAAACCTCTTTTCTGCCAAGGACCACTTGGATATTTATAACATCATTTATGGGCCATACAAAATCATCAACTTAAATATTAGCATTTAATGTTGCTGTGAAGAAAAGTTCCTTGAAGTTTGGTTCCCCACTGTGGTTGTCTTGGCAAGGCCAGACCAAATGATTCCATAAAACCGGCAATCTGGATGTTCTCTACTTCTGCTTTAGTTTCAGTGCAGAGAAATACATTTTATTTTCTCCAGATTTTCCTAGCTATGGAAAGAACTTCCCTTTTGAAGACTGTTAGTGGGGTTACAAACTAGAGGAGAGCTGGGGATCTAAGTCAGTATTAGAGAATAGAATTTGTATGCCCGAGGCCCCAGAGTCCCAAAGTTCAATGCCTGGTCCCACCATATGTCAGAACTGAGCAAAGCTCTGCTGTCACTTTCATAACAAAGAAGAAACATAAAAAGAAAAGAAATTTTAAGAAAGGGGAACTTTTCAAAGTCTATGTTCTCATCTCGTTTATGTATCTGAAAAGGTAATTTTTAAAAATACTGTAAGAATTAAGCCTTTTCTTCTTTCTCTGTGTATCTGAGGCTAGAAAAAGACATTCCCAAGAAATCAGGATAAGGAGAAAATGACTTTGACATGCACTTTCTTAAAATAACTGAAGGAGTGACTTCATGAGCCATCTGATGGTCTGGTTTTGCAAATGGATACATTTCTATTAGCCTGCTGCTTGCTGCTGCAGAGCCAAATATATACAGAGTGGATTATATCATATCCTGTAGACAGGAGACTGTCTGGGGGGGGGTGCTTAGAAAGAAGTGGGGGGGTGGGGACAGAAAAAGGAACTCAGCACAGTCATTAACCATGTAAACGCTGTCGCGAGAGTTGTCTTTCCTTGGTGACCATATCATTACTTGTATCACCTTTTGGTAAAATAACTTCTAAATGAAAAATGCCTCATGTTTATATAGGGTCTTCAGCAGAAGCGCTGCCGCACCCGCTCTACTTATATATTCCTACTTCTCTTTTTCTTTTTTTCTATTTGATAGCTACAAATGCATGTCCTTGAGTCTACCTCATTGCCAAAAGTGCCCTCTCTTTTTAGTCTGAAGATGCAGAGACAGTAAGGCTGTGTTCCTAGTACTCTGATCTCTCGACCATTGTAGACCACCATGTCTCAAGGAAAGCAGTAGGTCTGGGGGTGGGGGGTGAGTTAAAATATTACAGCTTGGCGAACTGCTTTTCTCGCCAGAAATCACTGCAGAAACGAAGACTACTCCCAAAGCACTCCTCCTCACTGCCTCCTTCAGTATACACATACAGTGGGATGACTATGCCAAGAGATAAAGAATGGCAGTTGGCTCTGGTTTGAAACCTGTTTGGCCTGGATTTTGTTTGTAAAATAAGTCTGAATGAGGTCCACAGTGAGTGCAAAATCATGTATGTCTCACTGTTTTTATCTGTCAGTCTCAGAGACATTGGTCTGTCTGGCTAGACTCATTTTGTCCTTCCTTCCTTCCCTCCTTCCTTCCTTCCTTCCTTCCTTCCTTCCTTCCTTCCTTCCTTCCTTCCTTCCTTCCTTTTTAAAATATTTATTTACTCCCTTTTGTTGCCCTTGTTTTATTGTTGTAGTTATTGATGTTGTTGGATAGGACAGAGAGAAATGTAGAGACCTGCTTGTGAAGCGACTCTCCTGCAGGTGGGGAGCTGGGGGCTTGAACCGGGATCCTTACGCCGGTCCTTGCGCTTTGCACCACATGCGCTTAACCTGCTGCGCTACCACCTGTCTCATGTTTCTTTCTCTTTTTCTTTCTTTCTTTCTTTCTTTCTTTCTTTCTTTCTTTCTTTCTTTCTTTCTTTCTTTCTCCCTTTCTCTCTTTCTTCCTTTCCTTTCTTTCTTTCCTTTTTCTTTCTTTCTTTCTTTCTCTCTCTTTTCCCTTCCTTCCTTCCTTCCTTCCTTCCTCCCTTCCCTTTTTCTTTCATTCAGGTTGAGAGCCTATTTTCCTGTATTTTGAAACTGACCTTACTGAGTTAGTTACCTTTCTTTCTTAGTAGTCTTTCATTTGATCCTAAGGTTTCCACATACACAGTTATGTAATCTATAACTAAAGTTATATAATTCTTCCTATTCTTCACTTCTTTTTTTTTTTTTTTTTATATCCAATTGTCTGGTTGCTATCTCTAGAAAAAAAAGCATACTGATTTTGTTTGATACCTTAAATGTATGGAAACTGTAGATGGGAAATAAGCAATAGTATCAGTAATATTGTAAGGAGTAAATTGATAAAATGCAATTTAAGGCAGACTTTGCCATTATAAATATGATTCTCATTCAATCCATGAGACTATATACCCAACAGAAAATGGTGAGGTCTTTTATTAATATTAATATTAGTATTAATTATGATGATGATTTTTTTTTAATGAAGGAAGAAAGGCCAGAGCACTGCTCACCTCTGGTTTATGGTGATGATGGAATTGACCCTGGGACCTCACAACCTCAGGCATGAATTTCTTGTATAGTCATTACATTGTCTCCCCAGTCCTGGGGAAACAATGAGTTCTTATCAGTCACACTTTAGGATTCTCTAGAACTCTCTAGGAAGACTCTACATTCTCATCTTAGAATTTGGTGATAAACACAAACACACACACATCCCAGATGTTTTTTTTGTTTTTGTTTGTTTTTTTGTTTGTTTTACCAGAGCACTGTTCAGCTCTGGCTTATGGTGGTAAGGGGGATTGAACCTGGGACTTTGGAGCCTTAGGCATGACGCAGATGTTTCTTGACTGCTGGTAACCATACTTTTCTCTTCCAGGCCCAGCTTCGGGCATTTATTCCAGAGATGCTCAAGTATTCCACGGGTCGGGGAAAACCAGGCTGGGGTAAAGAAAGCTGCAAACCCATCTGGTGGCCTGAAGATATTCCCTGGGCAAATGTCCGGAGCGACGTTCGTACGGAAGAACAAAAGCAGAGGGTGAGGGTTCCTCTGACCTCAACTGCCTGCTGCTTCTCTCTTCTGAATCAAATACTTCAACTTTTGTTATTTCCACATACTGTGCTAAAGTATCTATTTGAAATAAAAGCATTTGCCAAATCTGTCCCATGTCCAAAGAAACCTGGTGTTCTCTGGTCCTCTAGCTGTTACCATTCATCACTCTGCCAATGTAAAGGAAAGACTGGGGCCAGCCCAAGGGTTCCTACTTCCCTCTGCATAGTTATATTTTGAAGCCGCACTAGTTTTTTATGAGGTGCTTGGGAAAAAAATGAAGAAATTTGAGGTCAGAGTCCAAATCACTTTGAAGACTTAGAAATGTCCTTCTGGTTAGCAGAAATCACTGTTGACATATATATATAACTAGACAGGTGTGAAGTTGGCTAGACGGGTCTGCTGATAACACAATTTATTTTTAAAAAGAGAAAACTCAACTAGATACTATCCCTTGCTTTTCCTATATGCTTGGGTTTTTTGTTTGTTTTGTTGTTGTTGTTGTTATTTTTCAATTAGCTTAGAGGTTTATTGAGAATCTTAACATAAAATTCTTGACAGACAGTAATCTTTGATGAGAAGTTTAAGAGTTGGGCTTGGATTAGAATAGGCTATATGCTTTGAGAACCAAATCAGACTTTGATTGGGTAAAAAGCCTTCTTTGCTACTTGGTACTGACTTTCTGTGTGGGAAATAATCTTAAAGAGTTACCCTATGGCCTGGGAGGTGGCAGTGGATAAAGTGTTGGCTTCTCAAGTGTGAGGTCCTGAGTTCAATCCCCAGCAGCACATGTCCCAGGGTAATATCTGGCTCGTTCTTCTCTTTCTCTCCTCCTATCCCTCTCATTAGTAAATAAATAAAATTTAAAAAAAAAGAGTTACCCTTTATGAGGTTCAGTTGGGTTTGATAAGTACTTATACCCTTATAGGACAGAATAACCAGTATTCTGTGGCTTACTGTGCTTTTCTGATGTTTTGGTGGCAGGTTTCATGGACTCAGGCACTCCGGACCATAGTTAAAAACTGTTATAAACAGCACGGGCGGGAGGACCTTTTATATGCCTTTGAAGACCAGCAAACACAAACACAGGCCACAACCACACACAGTATAGCCCATCTTGTACCATCACAGACCGTAGTCCAGACCTTTAGTAACCCTGATGGCACAGTCTCGCTTATCCAGGTGAGTATACCTGCTGGTTGCAGTCGTGGTTTCTGGAGTGGGTCAGTGGACACTTGACTTCAGACTAAAGAATTTTTCTTTGTGTAGCCGCCCCTTTCATTCAACATGTATATGAGAAAAAGATAAGAGAGACTGCCAGTTTACCACTGATGATGTTTGGTTATATTTGTGTTTGTTTTCATGGATTGTTGAGGATTGAGACCAGAGCCTCACATGTGCAAGGTGTATACTCGCTTGTGTGCTCGCTCTCTCTCTCTCTCTCTCTGCCACCTGCAAGGGGACACCTCATGAGTGGTGAAGCAGGTCTTCAGATATATATCTTTCTCTCTCCTTTTCTATCTTCTTCTTCCCTCTCAGTTTCTCTCTGTCCTGTCAAATAATAATTGAAAGGAAAGCAAGGGAAAAAAATGGCAACAGTGGCTGCTGGGAGCGGTGGATTCGTAGTGCTGACTCCGAGCCCCATTCATTACCCTGGTGGCAAAAAGAATAAGTAAATAAGTGAATACATCTTAACTTCTGAATAAATATGAGTCAGAAGGGCCCATTGTTGATATTTACTCTTTCTGTATTTTTCTCTAGGTTGGTACAGGGGCAACAGTAGCCACATTGGCTGATGCTTCAGAATTACCAACCACAGTCACTGTTGCCCAAGTGAATTATTCTGCTGTGGCTGATGGAGAGGTAAGAAAGAGGATTCTGTCTTCATCTACTGAAATACTTGCATGTGTAGGTGAGGGTGAAGTGAGGGTCCAGAATATGAAGAGACTGTAAGTAGCCTGCACATCTGTAGCATTATTTCATTTAAACCATGTAGAAAAATCAAACTAACTGTCAGGAATTTACAGTTTTGCATCTGCAGCATAGTTTTTGCATAATACACAACAAAAAGGGAAACACCCTTTAATACTTTTATGCTGTGAGTCCCAGTAAATTACATCTTTGGCCATAATGGGAGACAGTTAAGTCATTAAAGCCAGGGTTAACTAAAGGATTCATCCAAGGGGTAGACTTAATTGTATGGCAATAAACATTTTAAACGTGCTTTTGAGAAGGCTTTACAAGTAAACCCTTTCTTTCAAAGTCAAGGTAGTTATGGAATTTTTAACTTAAAGATAGCTAACCTTAACTGAGCACTGTGAACCAGTTAGTGCTCAATCATGTGAAGTATAGGTTCTGTTCTCATCTTCACTTTATAGATAAGAAAATTGTAATAATATGTAGAGATTAGGTGACTTGCCCTACTCATACGGTAGATGTTGGAGCTGGGTAGTACATTTCAAAATTATTATCTGAGCTCTGAACCATTGGCAAAGATTCAGAAAAGGGTTTAAGTCACTGTTGGCTTTTCCCTTAAGGTACCAGTGTGGTATACTCCTGAAGTTTGAGAAATAGTCAACAGCGGCCTGGGAGATGGCAGAACACCAGACTTACAAGCATGGGGTCCTGAGTTCAATCCCCGGCACTGAATATGCCAGAGTGATACTGTGGTGCTCTTTCTCTTTCACTAATAAATAAAAAAATTTAAATCTTTTCCAAAAGTCTGGTCTTTTATAAATAAGTGAGAAAAATAGGCAACAACGGTCAAAGGACAGCATCAGAGGTAAAACTAACTGAATTATCTCACTCTTGTTCTAAACCATGGAGCATTTATACTTAGAACACTACAAAGTCACTTCCATATATTCATTTCAGGAAGGGAGAGAATTGATTGTGTCCTAGCTGATGAGATAAAGAGAAACACAGTTGGTTCCTCGATAAAGAGACACACAGTTGGTTCCTCACTCAGCCAGCTTGTGTTGAGCCATCCATGCTGTCGTTAATGTGTTAAAATTGAGCTGATTTGCACAGACCTCTCAGGGAGCCCCAGTTGAGTGGTGGAGAAAGATTTTAACCTAAGGAAACTATGATCCAGGCAGTAGTGAATGCCTCTAGGAGAAAGTATTTCCCAGCTAGGAAGCCTTGGAGGGTTAGGGACAGGAATTGGCATTTTGCTTTTTAGTTTGGAAAAATAAATATCAGGACATTCATTTTTGTAAGTATACAACACACATCACAAATAGGTATGGATTAACTGGGGGAAATTCTTGTTCCCAAACACTAAAACTAGAAGACACTCTCTGAAACGTGAAATGAATAGAAAAAAAATATTGGTAGGTAGGTACATTTATCAGAGTTGGTACTCCTTTTTTTTTTTTTTTGCCTCCAGGGTTATTGCTGGGGCTTGGTGCCTGTATCACAAATCGACTGCTCCTGGAGGCTACTTTTTCCCTTTTGTTGCCCTTGTTGTTTATCGTTGTTGTTGTTAATGATGTCGTTGTTGGATAGGACAGAGAGAAATTGAGAGAGGAGGGGAAGACAGAGGGAGAAAGACAGACACCTGCAGACCTGCTTCACTGCTTTTGTGACCCCCTGCAGGTGGGGAGCCGGGACTCGAACCGGCATCCTTACACCTGTCCATGAGCTTCATGCCATGTACGCTTAACCCGATGCACTACTGCCCAGCCCACAGTTGGTACTATTTTACATGGTCAAAGCTATCAGCTATCATTTTATATTGAATTCTTCCCAGTACTATTAAGAGAAAATTTCTGTTTTCTTAAATATTTCTGTTGAGACTACATCTCTGAAACCTATTTTACTAAATAACACAAAACAAAAGTTATATATATATATATAAACAAAAGTAATCTATGCATTCAAAAGTTCTTGGAAAAGATAAGAGATTTTTAAAAATCTCAATCACATTATCTGTAATTTTCAGCATCCTGGCATCATTTTAAAGTCATCTATTGTGAGAGTGAGTAAATATTATATTTAAATAGCTTATTGGTAAATATCCAAATTCAGATACAAAAAAATTTAAGTCTTCTCACACTACTAATGAAGCAAAAGTAATGTGGAGAGGAAGCATACATAGTTTATATAGGAGAAAGTGACAACTGTTTAGATTTTATAGTATGGTTCTATTTACTTTCTGATTTCTTAGCTGCTGATATGGTTGCTAGTAAGAAATCTCTCAACCATAGACTACACTGCTTGTTTGTTTGTTTTTAACCAGAGCACTGCTCAGCTTTTGCTTATGGTGGTATGGGGGATTGAACCAAGGACTTTGGAGCCTAGGCATGACATTCTCTTTGCATAATCATGCTTCCTACCCCCATGAGAACCATAGCATTCTGTTATGTATACTTGGTTACATTTATATGAAGGACCAAGGAGGGGTCTTTTTCTTCTGGTAAAATATGCCTCCCAAGTCTCTTTGTCTTCTGTATGTGCTGAGAATATCTCATAATCTAGGTGGTTGTAAAATAAGCAGATGACAACAACAACATAATCTCTAACCTTAGGAAGGCTCAAGCCAATTAGGGATCCAGAACAGGTTACACAGACATTTTAAAATGAACCAGGAAAGATTTCAAAATAATATGAAATAAACTATATATTTGCTTTCAAAGTATGCAACTAACTTCTTGTGGTATGTTTTCAAGTACAAAAATATTTGAGAATTCTGTTGTGTGGTAAAACCACCAGTAGGTATCTATGTCAGAGAAGTTGAATTTTGAAGTAAAAGGATATTCAATTATAATATTATCTATGATTCTGTTAGAAGAAGGAAAGAAAGTACAAATAAATCAGAGACATGCATTTTAAACTGAACCATATATGGAATAGTTTTGAAGTAAGTTTTGTCTTTTGTTTTTTTGTGTTTTTTTTTTAATACCAGTGTACCTGAAATATGGGCGAGCTGAAGGAAAACATGAATAAAGGATTTATTCTTCATCCACCCACTCAGTAAACATTTTCTGAGCCCTTTGCCAGACACTTCAGATACAAGAAAGTAGCGTGCTGTGATGCTTAAGAAACACACAGGTGATAGAGCAAAACACTTGAAAGAACAACTGGAGTGAGATAATGACCTTGTGAAAGCAAGCCTAGGTGATGTAAACACCCAGGGAGGTCTTTAACCTTGGACTGTAAGGGAGTGGCGATGTCTCTGCTCCTGTAGTCTCATCTGAACTCATACTAGAAGGGTGAAACAGGAACTAGAACCTAAGGGATTGGAGATACTCTTAAGTCAGAAGAAGCGGTGCTTTCAGTGCAAAGAATTGTGAAAGCATGGGAGAGCCACAGGTGGCTTATGGTAGAGCCACCAGGTAAGAGCAGCCACAGTTTGAAGAGCCTCATTGTCACAGGTTTCTCTCAGGAAAACAGAAGCTGATGACATAGCCTCATTAAATGTCTTTCCCTCCTAGAGCTTGTGACCCTTTCTTTGAGACATGATGCCATCAGGCACTGATAACCAGACAGCAACTCCTGACAGGTGCGAAGGGAGAGCAAACACAGCTGAGGCACAGAGTCTTGAGAACAGGGAATTCCAAAGGAATGTTAACACCCAAAATAATTTGTTTCCAGCTATATTTCTAAATAGAATTCTCTTCTTCCTAAATCTTCTCAACCTTTCACTGCCATCCACAGACTGTTTATGCCATATAATTTAAAGTAGCCTCTGTATGGTAATATTCTAATACCAGTTTCACTACAAACATAATTCTAAATAAGTGTGTGTGTGTGTGTGTGTGTGTGTGTGTGTGTGTCAACTGGAATATGAGTACTGAAGAGAGGTGTATTAAGACTATGCTTAGCGCTAGGAAAAGCTAAAATAGAGGAACAAAGCTGGAAAGGTATGCCTGCTTGGCAAAAGTTAATGGGGTTGGATAGCTTCAGCTAATGTTTTCAGTAAAATCATCAACTATCTAAGAAATGGCAGCATAGCTTGCCCTCTAAATTGGCATTTGTGTGGGCCAGGAGGTGGCACAGTGAGTAGAGCACCAAACTTTTATACATGAGGTCCTGAGTTTGATCCCCAGCATTGTATATGCCAGAGTGATGCTCTGGTGTATTTCTCTTTCTCTATCTCTCTCTCTCTTTCTCTTCATAAATAAGTAAATAAATTTTTAAGATTTAAAAACAAAAAGGATTTGGCATTTGTGACATTGGTCAGCATCCATTCAGCCCATCTCAATGAGGCCCAGAAGGAAAAGAACTTCCACTGTGTGAATCACGTTGCTCAGACCCCGACCCTCTAGTTCGTATGGACCTGGCGATCCTGAAGTGTTGGTGTCTACTTCCTAAAGACCCCTTCTACCTTCCTGAGGAAAAGATAGACACAGAAAGGATGGTGACTGACTGTTTGAAAAATTGTTCTCAGGATTCAGTGACCTTCCCTGATGTGGCTGTGAACTTCACCCAAGATGAGTGGACTTTACTGGATCCCTCTCAGAGGAACCTATACAGAGATGTGATGCTGGAGAACTACATGAACCTGACCACAGTAGGCTATGATATGTTCAAGCCCAATGTGATCTCATGGTTGGAAAAAGAAGTGTCAAGGACAGTGGAGAGAGAAGTTCTCCAAGATTCTGAACTGCAACTTAAAACCAAAGACACAGCAGCCCAACAGGATGGTTTTGAGAAGAAGATACCCAGTGAGACAGAAATGATGGGTAGGAAAGATCAGTAGTCTGGGAAAACATTTGAATCATCATTCATCCCATTCTTCAGTGGGGGAAGCATCCACACTGGGTGGAAAGTCTGATTGTGAGCAACGTGGAAAAGATTTGAGTGAGCTTGCATGCTGTAAGACACAAAGGAGCACTCAAAATGGAGGGGACACTTACAAGAATCATCCGTATGGGAGCAGTTTCCTTACTCTGCAGGAGAAATCCTCCATTGGACAAAACCTTCCTTTAGTCAACTCAGTGGGCATGTCAGAGTCGTGCTGCATAGAAGCCTTTCTCTGTGAGCAAAGTGGAAAATCCTTTAGAAGATCATCATGCCTTCATGTTTAGAATCAAAGTCACACCAATATAAACCTGTACAGATAAAAGAAGCCCTGGAAAGCCTGCACTCCATCCTCAAACCTTACTGCACATATAAGAGCCTGTGCTGGATAGACTCTTTTGGGGAGGCCTCTTTGGAGGGAATCCAGGGATCACTCCTAGTACCTGTTACATGCAGGATGTACACTACCACTGAGCTACAGCCCAGACTGGAGAGAAGAAGCCTCTTAAACGTGAGAAAAACCTTTGCTTCCTTCTCAGAACTTACTGTTCATTTTCCAACTCACACCGGAGAGAGAGCACTCCTAACTATGACAAGTGTAGGAAAACCTTTCCTGTATCTTCACATCTTTGTAAACATTTTATAAAACCTCATACTTGATATTTAAATGCAAGGAAAGTAGGAAGGCCTTCCACTTTCCTACTTCTGTTTTCCTTCCTGCCTCTTGTTTTCCTGCTCCCTTTCACCATCTTGAAATAGCACAGCCTGGAGGAAAATGACAAAGCCCTTCAGTAGTGCCTAGTCACTGCTAAGCCATGAGACGACCACACTGGATACATGCCCCACAAAAGCTAGGGATGTGTGGAGGTCAATGGGAATTCCTCAGAACCCAGCCTGTAAGGAGTGACTGTGAAGCCACCTACTTTCTCAGTGAAATACATAGTCCTAAAATAACGGGACTCCTTACATCAGAGAGAAATCCCGCCGATGTAAGCTCTGTGAGAAAACTGTAATTGTGCTTCAGACTCTCTGTGTACTGGTGCTCTCCCTGTAGATAAAAGCTGCTAGAATGTTCCTATTCTACTATGCACCTGATCTAGGTTCAAACCCACCCCTAGCCTTCACAGCCATGGGGGAAACTTCAGTGCTGTTGTGTCTTTTCCTCTCTCCCTCTGTCTGTCTGTCCCTCTTTCTGTCTGTAAAAGTTGAACCAGAGAAGTGAAGCTCTGCTGACCACCCAAAGGGGCAAAAAAAAAAAAAAAAAAAAAGTTATGGAAATGTAAGAGAGAGATGCCTTTGGTTGCAGTGATGCTCATTAGGGGGAAAATGAGGGCAAAGAGATAATACCTTCTTGATGAGCAAGAGTTTTGTGAAATTCTGGTGGACACTCTGGCAGCTATAAGGGGGGGGTATCCATGTCTTTTTATCTTTTGTTTATTTATTTAGTTTGTTGTTATGACTGTTCAGCCCTGGCTTGTGGTTGTGCCATGGATTGAACCTGGGACCTTTGGTGCATCAGGCAAGAAAGTCTGTTGGTGCTGTCTCCCTGGCCCCCGCCCTGCCTTTAAGTGATGCCCCTTGAAGGTTTATCGACACACCCCACTGCTGTAGGAACTTAGGGTCACCACTAAGGTACTTCTAGAAATGTCTCATTCTCTTTATTATCATTATTATCTATGTTATTATCTATCTACTATCTATTTGATAGAGATAGCCAGAAATTGAGAGGAGTGGCGACAGAGAGACACCTGCAAACCTGCTTCATCACTCACAAAGCTTCCCCCCTGCAGGTGGGGCCCGGAGGCTCAAACCTGGATCCTTGTGCACTGTTATTATGTGCGCTCAACCAGGTGTGCCACCACCTAGCCCCTGAAATGTCTCATTTTCTGTGAGGCTTTTCAACAGACATTCTGAGGAGTACTATTATAATCTAAGTATGCTCATATAACCAAAGCAGGAAGTATTGAAATACTGCCTCTCCTAGAGGACGCGGTGCTCTCACTGAGAACACAGTAACATGCAGGCACAGGTTACTGGACCTCAGTAATGTGAAACAGAAACAGCCGTCACTCTAGTAAGTAATGTCCTGAGCCTCGACAGTCCACACTTTCAGATGTCTTACCTAGAAGTTGCTTCTACTCCTGGTGCTTTTGGTTTTTGAGGGAAAGTAATCAATCAGTGTTAATTAAGCAAAGTGGGCTAGATCAGTTTGAGACACATATCCAGAACAGGGAGGTCTTAAGTGAAAAGTATTGTACTGAAGCCAGCAGCTCTCAACCAGGGCTGGCACCACATGTGTTTTTTGTGATCTCTGGAGATACATGTGACTGTCGTGACTGGGGCTGTTAGTATCGGGCTACGAATATGTAGGAGTCAGGGATACTGCTTAGCATTTAGCAATGCACAAGAAATTCCCCTAACAAGGAATTGTCTAGTCCAAAATGTTCACAGCATCCTGGGTGAAATCTCTGTTCTAGATCTACCAATGCTAAAGTCTAATAGACTCTATCACCAGATAGTATACTTTTGATTTTGCTGCTTCTCCATTTTTCCCCACTCAAAGAAAAATTATTTTTGCTACATTGAAAAAAGTGCTGAGTTTGGCAGTTTTCATCAAAAACAAATATATAAGGGGCCTAGCAAGTAGTACTGAACTGAGAAGCATGGAGTCCCACATTCAAGCCCTAGTATTCCATCTGTCAGAGTAATGCTCTGGTGTTTTCTCTCTGTTGCATTAATAATTTTCAAAGTATATAATATCTTTGATATATGTGTATATGACTCAAATTATTATATAGTACCATATATATTAAATCATTATATATAAACTTAGATCTGTAATTCCACTTTTAGGAACTTTCCTTATGAACACTATACAGAGTAATATATAAGATTATTTATCATAGTGCTATTTGTAATAGGAAAAAGGCCAGACACTATTTCAATGCCTATTTAAAGATGGTTTGCTAAATAAACCATGGTGTATCTATGTAATGCAGTGCTGTACAATCATTATTCTAGATCATGAATGAATTAAGAAATGTGTTCACTCCATAATAGAATTACTTCAGAAATACTTGTAATAAAATTATTTCAGTATTACTTGGGGAGGGGGTGCAAAGAGATATTATAGAGTATGATGGCATGCTCATTTTTAAAAGGACTGGGGTAGAAAGGAGTATACGAGTATGTGTGCTAGTATGCTTGCATTTAGATAGAATAATATCACCGCAAAAATAGACAAAATATGGCACTAGCAGTCTTTTGGCAGAAGGTCTAGAGGCTGCCATTGTTTGGGTACAGCTTGAATTCTTTTAGGATTATATTTAGTTTTAATTTAGGTTTTGAATAGATAATAAGTCAATGTGACTCAAATGTTTCAAATATACAAAAAAAATAGGCAGTGATGTCTTGCTTTTTGTCTCCTGTCCAACCCACTTCAACAACTCCTCCCTCAACATGCTTTCTGAAAAACATATATTTCCAGTACTTTCTTTAGAGTGTACTTCTAAAATTTCTTTACACAAATGTAAACAAATATCAGTATATATCCTAATAGCCCCTTTTGTGCAATAGCACACTGAAAATACGTGCACTGTGGATTGTGTTGTTAGAGGTCTATACATCAGTGATTGAGCACAAGGCAGTCTATTAGAAAAGTCACTTTAAAACTTTGTATTCCATTTGATTCTTTACTATTGTGTTCTTTGTTTTTTTGTTTGTTTGTCTGTTTGTTTTTGCTTCAGGTTGAACAAAACTGGGCCACGTTACAGGGAGGTGAAATGACGATCCAGACGACGCAAGCTTCCGAGGCCACCCAGGCGGTGGCATCGTTGGCAGAGGCTGCAGTGGCAGCTTCTCAGGAGATGCAGCAGGGAGCTACAGTCACCATGGCACTCAACAGGTGGAGGCAGGGGTGGGGGAATAAATGAGGATGGTGACTCTGTCCCTACCTGTGGGTTGTAAAGAGAAATGTATCTGTCTGTCACAATTGAATTTGGCACTTACAACTGTTAAGTTGTGGGCTGACTCCTGATCACTCAGCCTCCCCCATATTCCCATTCTTACCCCAAATCACCTCCAGCAACCATTTAACTATTTTTAAAAAAATTATTTTTATTCCTCTGATTTTATCTTATTCTGTGCCTGTGAGCAGATCAAAAAGCAACAATATTTAAGTACTTGGTGCTGTTTCATTTTGGTTTTAATGCAGTGCCAGGGGTTGAGCCCAGGGCCTCACACTTGTATGTTGCCATTGAGCTATCTCACTGACCTGGGTTTTTTTTTTTTTTTTTTTTGGGAGAGTGAGAGACACCAAAGACAAACTGGGAGGAATTCAGGGTGCTAGGAATCAAACTCAGGGCCTTATGCATGGAAAGCAGGTGCTCTGCCCACTGAACTACCTCAGAGGCCAAGAACTTTGTGTTTTTATTTACTTATTTTTTTAATTTAATTTTTAAATTTTTCTAGGGTGTTAAGAAAAATTATTAGAGAATGTGTTACTGGTAAGATTATTTAGGAAGTACAGGTATTTGTGAAAAGAGCAAAAAAGTAGATGTTTTTAAATAGACAGTGCATATGACAATTCCAGGGACTTCGAGAATAATTTCCCTTTTACTCTTCAAATGGAAGATGCCTATTATTTTAATAAATAATTTTATTATTTTATTTTGTTGTTGTTTGGGGTGCCAGGGATGGAACCTAGGACCTCCTGTAGGTTTGCATTCCCCCACCCCCAGAGAAGCTGCTTTTTGTCAGAGGTATTAAGTAGGTTGAGAACTGGTTTTTCTGACTTTCCAGGAAAGTTTTGTTTGCTTTGTTCATCAATATCGTTGCAATAAAATGTTTTCAGTTACTGGGGGAAAAAAATGATTGAATTTTTTTTTCTTTTTTTTCTTTTTCTCCTTTGAATATGTTTAGGAAGGGGCTTCAGAATGAGAGACTCCAATGAGAAAGAGTTTCGAAAACTGAATTAAATTTCTCCCTGCTTGGTCCTTCTTACTGGTTGGTGCTGAAAAGGATCATCACTGTATCCGTCTTCATTTCCAGAGGCGATTTTAGTTATAGTGCACCCAGACATTTCAACTAAATGCTTAAGGGTGTAGATCTTATAGTTAGACTTGAATCCTGGCTCTGGATTTTACTAGCTATCTGTATGATGTTGGGAGATTAATTTGAGCCTAGCACCCAGGCTCTCTCTTATTCTCTAGGTAAGAGAAACTAAGTAAGTCAAGGTGTGTGCCACTAGATCAGTCCTGGCGTGTAGTGAGGCTACTGTTCTCACTGTGCATAGCAGCTGTTAGTCTTAGTTTGTCATTGGACCAGTCTCATGTCCCAGCATCCTGGGTAAGCTTAAATTTAAAGTGCTCTAAAACATATACTATCTGTCCTCAAAGACATCACACTGATGTTGGGGAGATTAAAGTAAAACACCTAGCAAACATAGTATTATTTAGAGTGCAGTCCACTATTAAATTGTGTACCCGCACTGTGGACATTGTAAAAATTCAAAAGGGGATCGCCTTCTCCAAAAAAAAAAAAAAAATCTGTCAAGTTTAGTTATGATAGGGCCAGGGAGATGGCTCAGTGGTAGAGCACAGGACTTGTGAGCCTGAAGCCCTATGTTTGATCCCAACACTGGGTGTGCCAGGGCTGAGCTGTGCACTGGCCTCTCTCCTATAAACAAATAAATTTATTGGTTTATTATAGATACTCTAAAGCCATGATAATCTATGTACAGATGACTTCCCTGAGGTCTCTAGCACAGTAACTGAGAAAAAGGTTCTCAGCCCACACTGTTCCAGGTTTGAGCACTAGCTTTGACACTTCTCGCCGTCTGAGCTTGAGATATTTAACTTCTGTGGCTTAGTCCCATCAACCTTATAATGAAGATGATTGATTTTCATCATACAGAATTGAAACTTCAATAGCATAATGGATACAATTCTCTCATCAAAAGTGTACAATCCATAGCTAACAGTTCAGGAATTTGTCATTTAACTTGAATTTTTAAGATTTGCCTAATCAGAACTGATTATAGTTAGAAGAGACTAGCAATAAGAGATGGGTTAGGAAGAAGCAGTACAGTATTTAGGTGTGATTTGTTGCAGGCTTGGAAACTAAAGTAGTAAGAATGGAAATAAAGGGGGCAGGGTGGGGGGGAGCAGGTGGTGGCGCACCTGGTTAAGTGCATGTGACAGTGCCCAAGGACCCACGTACAAGCTCCTGGTCCCCACCAGCAGGGGGAAAGCTTCACGAGTGGTGAAGTAGGGCTGCAGTTGTGTCTCCCTCTACCTCACTGTTCCTTCTCAATTCCTCTCTTTTTCTACCCAATAATAAATAAATAAAAATCTAAAGGGGGGACAGGTGGTAGTGCACCTGGTTGAGCACACGCTACAGTGTACAAGGACCTGGGTTTAAGCCCCCCAGTCCCATCTGCAGGAGGAATGCTTTGCAAATAGTGAAGCAGCGTTGCAGGTGTCTCTGTCTCTCTCCTTCTCTACCATCCCCTTCCCTCTTGATAGAAATTGCTGGCTGTCTGTATCCAATAAAGATTTTAAAAAAGAAGAATAGAGAGAAACTGATTTTGAAGGAAGTATAGCCACAACTTAGTGACTAATTAGCTGTAAAAATGAAACACATACGCACGTTGCGCGCGCACGCACGCACACACACACTCGCGCGCATGCGCGCGTATAGCTTCCCGAGTTACCCAGTGAGTGCTTGAGTCATCTGGGATTGAAACACTTTTCGTTTTTTTAATGTTTTTAAAATTTATTTATTAACGAGAAAGATTATTTATTAACGAGAAGGAGAGAGAGAAAGAACCGGACATGACTCTGGTACATGTGCTGCTGGGGATTGAACTCGGGACCTCATACCTGAGAGTCCAGTGCTTTATCCACTGTGCCACTCCCGGACTACTGAAACACTTTTCTCATTCCATCCAGTCACATAACTTTTCAGTAGCATCGAACTTTTATGGCCCTTGAGAGAGTGTGCCCCAATACACTTCCTGAAAGCGCTGGCCAGAGCGTTAAGCTGTCCTTTTGGCCCAGTGACTGCCTCATTATATTTTGGGCCCTAACAGGCCCTTAAAGATCAGCAGAATTTGATTTCATTGAGACTTCCAACCAGTACCTTGGATATTCCAGTGAAGTGTGAGTGTCCTGGGAACCATGTAGATAGTGGAAAATATGAGGCACATTCTGGCTCCCTTTAGTGTAAGAACCCAGGCTAATTTCCAAAGGCAAGGAGGGTAATAGTTTCCCCTGAGGGCTTGTTAACAAACTCAGATGCAGCTGGGGTGGCTCTAGTGTTTACTCCAAAGGACTGAGAATGTGCTTCATTGTGGCATGTAGGAGGAGGAAAGAGATGTTGAAATCTGCTTGCAATCAGGTAGTGATTGCAGATGAGTGCTGGGGGAAGGGGTGTTGCAGCCTCTAACTGGAGGTAATGAACGCATACCTGGCAGTGAATTATAGACTGTAGCAGGTCACTAGCGGAACATCGGGGCTTTATGGTTCCAAAAGAAGTAGCCCACTGTCTCATGTCAAGAGAGTTGGACCTAGAACACAGCCCTCAGTGTCTGCTTCTCTGTGCAGTGAGCTGTGCACTGAGACATGCTCCTAGCCTGGCCACAGTATTTGTTGCTGGGCATCATTCTTAGTGAAACAGTGCACTGAGAAATATAGTCTTTGTTCCTATAGTAACAAAGTGATTTCATAGAACTTGCCCTCCTCCTCCCAGCCTGTCTCTGTTTAAGGGGCACATGGCACCAGAATAGTTCTGGTCATCATCACCTGCTCCTCTCAGCACTGTAAACAACAGGTGTGGACGTACAGTGAGAAGGGAAAGGTGAGCTGCTTAGACTGTCAGGGGGCAGGGAGGCTTAGCCGGAGAGCACAAGCCTTGCATGCCTGAGGCCCTGGGTTTGATCCACAGTACTGCATGCAAGCAAAATAGCCAAAAGTGAATAAAACCATCATAAATGATTGAGTGGTATCCCGCACTCTGCTCTTTCTCTCCCTCTATCCCTCTCTCGCACTCTATCTCTCTCTCCTTTCAAAAATGAAGGCTGAGGGCTCCTTCATTTATTGGGGGTTCTTGGAGTAGATATAGAACAGACCTGTTTATCATCCACTATATTGGTAAAGAGTTTGGTTAGCAAGTCAGAACAAGGGCCCCTGGACTTTAAACTTCACGATCTTTAGCCCATGCGAGTTTTATAACAACCCAGAAACATAGGAATTGTCATTAAAATTTGGAAACTAGTTGGATTTTAATTTTCAAAATAAGTAATATATCTGTGTTTTTAGGAAGGAGGTAAGAAGAGGTTCAAAATAAACAAAGGAAGAACAAGCTATCACAGCTTTAAAAAAAAAGTTACTCAGCTATCATCTTCTTCTAGCGTTTGCCCTTCTTCCGTAGCCAGTCAACAGCGTCAGGTTGAGCCTGATGTAAAGTTTCGAGACCTATCATAAACAACTGGGAAAGAAACGGACCAAAGTCATTTGTTTGTTGTGATACAGTGATTAATTTGAAATCTAAGAATTTGTTGTTGTAGTTAAGATGGTGAAACTTGGGAGTCGGGTGGTAGCGCAGCGGCTTAAGCACATGTGGCGCAAAACATAAGGACCTGCATAAGGATCCCGGTTCGGGCCCCTGGCTCCCCACCTGCAGGGGAGTCGCTTCACAGGCGGTGAAGCAGGTCTGCAGGTGTCTCTCTCTCCTCTTTCTGTCTTCCCCTCCTCTCTCCATTTCTCTGTCCTATCCAACGACAACATCAATAACAGCAACAATAATAAATAGAACAGTAAAAAAAGCAACAATGGCAACAAAAGAGAAAATAAATATTAAAAAAAAAAAGATGGTGAAGCTTTATAGTCCTGCTTAAACTAGTCTTGTTGCAAAAGCAGTCCTTCTCTACACTCAGTACAAGCCTTGCATACAGACATACATAATCCATGTAGACTGGATCTACATTTGCCTAGCAGAAATTTGCAGTGTGTTGCTGACACCAGGATACCTTCTGTGTGTCTACTGTGTATAGTGCTGACTCTGCTATGGGGGATCATATGCATAAATTGACTTTTAATTTTGCTTATTTTTTTATTGTTGTAGTTATTGTTGTTATTGATGTCGTCATTGTTGGATAGGACAGAGAGAAATAGAGAGAGAAGGGGAAGACAGGGAGGGGGAGAGAAAGATAGACACCTGCAGACCTGCTTCACCGCCTGTGAATCGATCCTCCTTGAAGTGGGGAGCTGGGGGCTCGAACCGGGATCCTTATGTCGGTCCTTGCGCTTAGTGCCATGTGCACTTAACCCATTGCACTACCGCCCAACTCCCCATTTTGCTTATTTTAATATAAAGACACTGTTGGCTCAAATCAATTATATAAGTATATCATGCCTTTCAGATAGGGGTTGGTATTTATTTGTCCAGCAAATGGCACAGACAGCCTAGATTAGAAACCGCCCTCCCCACCTCTTGAAATGAATGGAGGGCAGGACTAACAGCATCAACCTTGCACCCTCGTCCCTTGTAGCCCAGGTTGCTTTGAGGTGTTGGAGTCCTCGAGCTTTTCTTCCACTGGAACATATTTTAAAAAGCTGTTAAAGAAAATGATTTTAAATACTTAGAGCTTTGGAGACAAATAAAACGGAAGTGACTCGTGCACCCATGTAGGCAGAGTGCACCGATATGACAGAACACCACCCCTGTGGTCACGGACCTCAGGTGGATAATTGTAAAGCTGCACATTCAAAGCTGTTGGCAGTAAGAGGTCACTGAGGTACCTTGAGGACAAAGGTTCTCTATCAGCTTTCTTCTTCAAAATGCCACAGCTGTGAGTACGGGAGACAGCATAATGGCTATGCAAAGAGACTCTCCAGTCTGAGAATCCAACATCTCAGGACCAGTCCCCACCCAACATGAGCCAAAGCTGAGCAGTGCTCTGGTAAAATAAATAAATAAATAAATAAATATCATATATACTATACCACTGGGAGAAATAGTTCAACAGGTAGAACACAGGACTTGCAGACCTAAGGCTTTTGGTTGGATCCCTGGTGCTGCATATAACAGAGTGGTGCTCTGACTTCTCTCTTCATGTGGAATTCTATCGCATGTGAATTAAACCACAGCTGCAACTTTTTTTCCTCTAATAAACATTTAAGAAGCATGTTAAAAATTAAAACCCCAGTTCAAGCCGCCTTCAGGGGGTTCGCTTCACAAGCAGTGAGGCAGGTCTGTAAGTGTCTTTCTCTCCCCTTCTCTGTCTTCCCCTCTTCTCTCCATTTCTCTCTGTCGTATCCAACAACAACAACATCGGTAGTAATAATAACTACAACAAGGGCAACAAAATGGGAAAAAATGGCCTCCAGGAGCAGTGGATTCATAGTGCAGACACTGAGCCCCAGCAATAACCCTGGAAGCAAATAAATAAATAAAATCTAGTAAAAAGTGAAGAATAATCTTACTGGTATTTTCAGATCAAGGGCCCCCCTCTTGCTTCTGGATTTATGTTACAGATACTATAAAATGAAGATTTGTATCAGATCAAGTGTTACCAGGGCCAAGGGGACTCAATGATTCTGCATAAAGACTTTCACACCCAAGAACCCCAAGGTTCCAGGTTTAATCCCTGGCACCACCATAAGTCAGAGCTGAGCAGTACTCTGCTTTTAAAAATATATATATATTGGGAGTCGGGCTATAGCGCAGTGGGTTAAGCGCAGGTGGCGCAAAGCGCAAGGACTGGCGTGAGGTTCCCGGTTCGAGGCCCCAGCTCCCCACCTGCAGGGGAGTCGCTTAACAGGCGGCGAAGCAGATCTGCAGGTGTCTGTCTTTCTCTCCCCCTCTCTGTCTTCCCCTCCTCTCTCTATTTCTCTCTGGCCTATCCAACAATAACTACAATAATGACATCAATAACTACAACAATGAAACAACAAGGGCAACAAAAGGGAATCAATAAAATAAATTTAAAAAAATTTTTTAAATTATATTTTACATGGGCCACTCTAGCTCTATGAAGCTATTAAACTTTTTGCTAAGAATCAGTTATATCCCCAAATTGTATCAGTTATCTCCCCAAATTGTTTATGAAGAATATCAACAAATTGAAAACACATAATCATGAAATGCAATGCTAAGTGGGGGGAAAAAAAGGGGGTTCTAGGATGGTACAGTATGATCTTCATCTCTTTTAAAGTTGTATTTAAGAATAGAAGTAACTAGCTTTGTGGATGTTGTTTCGACATTTTCTTCTATACTTAGTGAAAATTTTATCAGTTATACAAGTCTCATCATTGTTAGGGAAAAAAATTGGAAAATTGTATGCGAGAGAGGTAGACTGCTTCATCACTTATAGAAAGTCCTGTCTGATTTTTGTCTCTCTTGGTCTTCTGTGGTGCTGGGGACTGCACACAAGACATGTGCTGTGCCACTGAGCTCCTTGGCCCCAGGGAGTGGGGGTTGTGTATGGGGGAGGCAACAAAAACTTAATCCCAGAGACATAAAGCCTACAGAGAAAGTTGGGAAAATATCTAAAAAGACAAGTTAATAAGATAGGAGAATTTTTCTATTTAATGAGACTTTTCCCATTGACATTAGGTTTCTCTTACTGCTTCCTAGAATCCTTACAATGACCAAGGAGTCTTCCCTAGGGGAAGTTGCTTTACTGTCTGCAGACTTTCTTAGATGAAAGTGATAGTATTGAGCTTGGTAAGCATTGCATTGCCCACAGTTGTGAATATTTTTACCCTCACAAGTCCAGAGCCCCTCAGCTATGCCCACCTATAGCTTATAGTTGCAAGATTACTGCCCTGGTTACTGCCAAGCCTGCAGCTTCAGAGCAAAGCTAAACCAACTGCTTGCTGGCTCTCCAAGTGCCAAGCCAGGACCTAGTCCGCCTATTAAACTAAACGACACCATCCCCTCTGCTCTGTGCAGCTTTTATTACTCCCTCTGTCACCGTGCAACGTGGAACTTGAGGCTTTCCCAGGAGAGGTGTTAAGTCTGTTCCTGAGGTTTTTTTCTTCCATATTTTAACGTCTCTGAAGTCTGGGTGGTAGACTCTAATTATACAATCACAATGTTAGGAATTTTTCTTTTTTATTAGCACATAAGAGAGTGGTGCATTATATTTTACTCATACTCTATTAATGATTTATGGCATCATAGAACCAATATCTGTGGGTACTTATGACATGGTAAAAGCATCTAGCAAGGGAAGGAAAGAAACGGGCTACAAACAGCTATAATAATGTGTACTGGAACAAATCGGTTACTGTCTTCCTAGTCTACAGAGTGCTTTGTAATAAAGGGAGCTTTCTGTTTGTTTGTTTGTTTTGTTTTGTTTTCCTGTGTTTGGAATCAAGGAGCTTAGACTTAACATTCCTAATTTTTGAAAAAATTTTATTCTGCTTATTTTGGATAGTGATAGAGAATTTGAGGGGCATGGGGAATAGAGATAGGGGAAGAGAGACACCTGCAGCACTGCACTATTTCATTGCTTATGAAGCTTTCCCCCTACAGGTGGGAACCAGAAATTTGAACCTGGGTCCTTGCTCATGGTATCATGTATGCTTAACCAGTTGTGCCACTGCTTGGGCCCCTTACACTGATAATTTTAAGTCTTAATTTTGTGCCGGCCACATACACAGTGAGGCAAGGAAAGGGTTGCACTTTGCAGGACATTAGTCAACCATTACTTTGTATGTGAAATCATGAATGTTAACCAAATTGTTAATGATTAGTATTAATTCAATAGGTAGTCAATCCTTGGCTATAAAAAAGGTGGCTTCAGTCAGTCTACCTTGTGTTGCCATAAAGAGAAAAAGCCCTGTAATTGACAACCAAAATGACTTGCACATTGTGAACGTGGGTCAGAGCTCCCACAACATCTTGCAAGTGTTCAATTAGGTCAATAAAAATGAATGCCTCGTGGCCTGGGAGGTGGCGCAGTGATTAAGCCTTGGGCTCTCAAGCATGAGGTCCTGAGTCCAATCCCTGGCAACACATGTACCAGAGTGATGTGTGGTTCTTTCTCTCTCTCCTCCTATCCTTCTCATTAATAAAGAAATAAAAAAGAACTTAAAAAAGAAAGAAAGAAAGAAATGAATGCCTCCTGCCCTCAAATACCCTTTCCTAGGTTAAAATAAAGTCTGACATTAGCTTTAGAATTATGTAAGACTTGAATTTCTTTTGCTCTTTATTGTTAGCATTTAAAAAATGGCACTGGCTCTATTAGCTCTGGAATCGTGTGTTTGCTGGTAAACTCACTAACATGGAGTCAGTAGAGAGAGCTTAAGAGAATTGAGGGGATGGTTTGTCTTGTGCATTGCTGCACTTTTACTCGTCTGACACTGCCCCTCCTATTCATATACCCACAGTGAAGCTGCTGCCCATGCTGTCGCCACCCTGGCCGAAGCCACCTTACAAGGGGGGGGACAGATCGTCCTGTCTGGAGAAACCGCAGCAGCTGTTGGAGCACTTACTGGAGTCCAAGATGCTAATGGTAAGAGAGCATAAATATTTTATTGAATTTCCTCCCTGTTTTCCACTTAAACCTTCATGACATGCCTGACAACAAACCCATCAGTAAGAACCTGAGCTTTGATTTGAGTTTTCCTTTACTTTAAAGCAAGTGATGCCTTAAAGAAAACTCAGGGAGCCTCTGGCTCCTTTGCCCCAAAGTAGTAGGAGATGGGGTTTCCTTCGTGGTGGTGGGGGGGGGGGGAGCATCTTAAAGTCATTATTTTGCTGTGACGTGACTTGCTGAGAAATACTTTAAATTTTACTGCCAGGCAGACCTTGTCCTTTGTTCTCTCATGAGGTGTATCAGTGTCCTTTAGTGTAGTGGAGACTCGAGCAGAGGAATCACAGCAGAGTAGAATGTTCTGAGTATCTGGAGGGAGGCTCTACCAACTCACCTGTGCACCCAGGTTCTGCTTCCTGCCTCAACAAGGACTTCAGGGTTTAGCCAGTAATATGTCCTTCTTCCCTAGTTCTTTGACTTTCTAGAAATTGGTACTATCCCTACTAAAGGGTCAGAGTTCACAGAAATATGGTGGCAAAAAATTGACCACTGCAAACCCAGATCTTTGGACCCACTTTAGCAGGCTCTGGAAGTCAGTTTCCAAGATAAGTTCTTCATGGTTTTTGAAAATTCGTTGCCTTAAAATCCTTGAATGTAGATTAGATAATGTACTTCTTTTTTTATTATTATTTATTTAGGAAGAAAGCTCCTTATTGACTGAAAGTAAAGTCTCTGGCAATTTTTTAAGGGCAGGCCCCTAAGGCCTGAATAAGATATTAACTGGAAAAGAGAGAAAAGACTTGTGTCGCCCAGAGACGGGAAATGTGAAGAGCCCTTGTCACTTCTAACCATCATTTCTTTAAAAAAGCAAACAAACAAAACAAATACTACAACTATAGCCTGCTTTTTCTGTAGAGTTAGGGGCTTCCATGAACTAACCCAGTTATAGATGGAATTGATTTTAATCAGAACAGTGTAAGATTTAACCATATGTATACACAATGAAATGGGTCATAGATGGAATTAAGGAAAATCTCCTCTTCTGTTAGGAAAACCCCCCCCCCCCCATATAAGTCATCTACCTTGAGTGGAAGGTAAGATACCTGGTTATATGGCATTCTTCTGAAGTGCAATTGTTGTCATTTACTGTGGAACAGCTGAAAGTATCTCCCTATGTGGGGTTTGATAGGGGACTACTTTGTTATAGCTCCTAATGGTCATGACCTGTCTGAGCCTTAAGTTTTCAGATGGAAGAATTTAAAGGTAAGCATAAGGACCCTCTGCGTCTTCAGCCAAGTAGATGTGTCCAGCTATACATACCATCAAGTTAAATCAATCACTACCATTGTTTCCTGGAAGCTGCCTCTTTTCAATAGTATTGGGTGTTTGTGAGTCAGTTGTGTTGATTTCATGTTGTTTGCTGCATTTGTGAGGAAAGAAAATTCTAATCAATATGCTAAAAACCAGTCATTCTACAACAAGCTAAGGAAAAACACTCAGCACACAGTAGTTCATTTACAATAATCAATGTACAGTACTAACAAAATTTTCCACAAATGATGGAGCAGAACAAACCCAAGGGAATGTTCAAATGTAATGGAATGGAGTAACTTGCCTGAAGAATTTAAAACAATGATTATTGACAATGTTAAATCAATTAAGAAAAACAAAGTGAGATTTATAATTAAGGACAGAGAAATTATTAAGAAGCGTCAAAAAGGTCCAAGGATGTAGCTGAGTGCTAATGCACCTGCTTTGCATTTTGAAGCCCTTGGTTTGATTCCCTATACCACACAAGAGGAGCAAAGACAACAAACAGAAAATGAATTGTGGAGCAATGCTTTTCTCTCTCGCTCTCTGCTTTCTTTCTGTCTCTCTCTAGCTCACTGTCTTATTGGGGTGGTCTAGACCAGGAAGGTAACTTAGTAGTAGTGCACATGGGTGAGACCCTGGGCTTAATTTGGTGCTGTATTTTAAAAAGAGGTTCAAACAGATATAATGGACTGAAAATATACAACAGTTGAACTAAAGAAAACAGTTGCAGGGCTCGGGAGATAGCATCATGGTTATGCAGACAACTCGAATGGCTGAGACTCTGAGGTCCTAGGTTCATTCCCTGGCACCATCACAAGTCAGAGCTGAACAGTCCTCTAGAGAAAAAGGAAAAACAAACAAAGACAAATAGTGAGACTTCACAATGAACAAGAAGAAATAGTTGGTAAGTTAGAAAGTATGGCAGTGGAAATATCCAGACAAAACAGCAAGTAGAAGAGACTTATAAATGTGTAGTGTAAGAGGCCTATAAAATTTTATCAAGAGGATGGATATATATATATATATATATATCCCAAACAGAGAAAATAGAGCTAAAGGGGTAGAAACCCTATTTGCAGAAATAATAGGCAAGCACTCTCCTAATCTGGAAAAGAAACTAAGTATCTACATGAAGATGCTCATATTGTCCCAAACAAAATAAACCTAGATATACCTCAAGACATATTACAATTGAAGTGTTAGAAATTAAAAGTAAGAACAGAGTACTGTAAGCATCTAGGGGAAAACACATTACCTGTAAGAGAATACCTTTAAAATTCTTCATGATCTTTTCCATCACAACCATATAGCACCCAAGTGAATAGCATGTCATAATCAAAATTCTGAAAGGAAAAGATTTTTTAATATACCTTTTAAAATGTTTATGTATATGTTTATTTTATTGATAGAACAGAGAGAAATTGCGGGGAGGGGGATAGAGAGGGACAGAGAAAGAGTGACACCTGCAGCACTGCTTCACTGCTTATGAAATCTTTAACCTGGGTCCTTACATATGATAGGTAGCATATACTCAACCGGTTCTCCACTGCCTGACACCAATAGATCATCATTTAGAGAAAAAGGATAAAAATTTTATAAATAGGGAGTCAGGCGGTAGCACAGCGGGTTAGGCGCACGTGCTGCAAAGCACAAGGACCGGTGTTAGGATCCCCGTTTGAGGCCCTGGCTCCCCACTTGCAGGGGAGTCACTTCACAGGTGGTAAAGCAGGTCTGCAGGTGTCTGTCTTTTCTCTCCCCCTCTCTGTCTTCCCTTCTTCTCTCCATTTCTCTCTGTCCTATCCAACAATGACGTTATCAGTAAGTACAACAATAAGACAACAAGGACAAGAAAAGGGAATAAATAAATAAAACATTAAAAAAATTTTTTTATAAATAGGGCGGAGGGTAGATAGCATAGTGGCTATGCAAACAGACTCTCATGCCTGAGGCTCCAAAGTTCCAGGTTCAGTCCCACACACCACCATAAGCCAGAGCTGAACAGTGCTATGGTTAAAAAAAAAAAAAAATTATAAATAAGCAAAAGTTTAAGTAGCTCATCACCACTAAATTAGTTTGTGGGAACTATTAAAAGGTCTTCTATAAAATGAAAAACAATTCACTTAGAAGTAAGATACCAAAATTATACAGCACTGGAAGTAGGGAGTGGGTAAAAATATATTTCATTCAGTGAGTTTAAGACCAGCCTACCTAGTAGTTGGAAGTATAGAATCTTATATATATACCTGAGGAGGACTTTGAAATATAATCAATAGAAGAAAGACAAAGAAACCGGAGAAGTGACTCAAGCAACACAAAAGGAAGATATTTGTTAATAGTGTTAATTAATAGTATAAACTCAACAACAAAAATAAAGAGAAAATTTTTTTTTAAATCCAACTTTTTGCTACCTGTAGAAAACATATTTCAGCTTTTAAGATTAAATATAGGTTCAAAATTAAAAGTTGAGGGGGGCAGTGTGAACTGGTGAGACAGCATAATGGTTATGTAAAAATCTTTTTTTTTAATATTTGTTTATTCCCTTTTGTTGCCCTTGTTGCTTTATTGTTGTAGTTGTTATTGTTATTGATGTTGTTGTTGCTGCATAGGACAGAGAGAAATGCAGAGAGGAGGAGAGAGAGATAGACACCTGCAGACCTGCTTCACCGCCTGTGAAGCGACTCCCCTGCAGGTGGGGAGCCGGGGTTCGAACCGGGATCCTTACGCCGGTCCTTGCACTTTGTGCCACCTGCGCTTAACCCGCTGCGCTACCGCCCGACTCCCATGCAAAAATCTTTTAAGCCTGAGGCTCTGAGGTCCCTGGTTCAATCGCCAGCACCACCATAAGCCACAGTTGAGAAGATTCTGATCTTTCTCTTTGTGTGTCTTCCTCTATATTTCTCATGTAAAATAATAATAATAGTAATATGTATATAAAGTCGCAAAAGAACCCCACAAGCAAATGGTGACTTTTAAAAGGCAGGTAACAGGAAAAAGGAAAAAGAGAGAGAGAGATGGACATTATATAGCTAATTTAAGGATTTAATACAACAAGAAGACATTGTAGTAATCACTCTATATTTGCCAAATGAAGGAGCACCAGAATATACTAAGCAACTATTAATAAAACAAAAGAGTAATATCAACAGTAATAAAATAACAGTAGTCCACTTACTTACAGCTATGAGCAGATCAACTAAAAAGGGAGTAAATAAGAAGATAACAGCCTTCGATATCCAACCAGAAAAGATGAGTTTAATAAACATTTATAAAATATGTCACCCCGAAGAACTGAGTGGAACTTGTTCAAGATTACACCAAATTCTGGGGCACAAAACAAGTATCAATAAGCTTATGAAGAGTGAAATCATACCAAGTATTTCTATTACCACAGTGCTATAAAAATTAGAAGTCAACCTCAAAAAAAAAAAAAAAAGGAAAGAAAGAAAAGAAAAAGAAAACTACATAAACCTCAAATGTGGAAACTAAACAGTCAATGAGAAAGCTATCAGAATATATATTATGCAACAACAAATCCTAAGATCAAAATCAGTGGTGATACAGGCTTTCATAGAGAAACAAGGCCTACCCACTAAAGGACACATCTTGCCAGAAGTCCCTGGTCTCTGTGTGCAGGGAGCAACAATGCTGCAAGACTCTCTCTCTCCCTCTCCCTTCCTCCCTCCCTCCCTCCCTCCCTTTCCTCTCCTCTCCTATTCTTAGTCTTTAAAGAACTTAAGCAAAAGAAAAAAAACACTGGGGGGGAGATAGCGTAATAGTTCTGCAAAAAGACTTACATGCCTGAGACACCAAAGATCCCAGGTTCAATCCCCAGCACCACTATAAGCCAGAGTTGAGCAGTGCTGCTGGGAGATGGGGAAATCAAAGAATGAATACTCCAATTCTCTGTTACAAAGCCAGCCAACATCACCTAAAGTCAGCAGCAAGCTGAGCTTAGCGTTATTACCACTTCTGCTCAATTAGTATTAGAGATTGTAGCGAGTGGATTAGATAACACGAATCATTATCTGCAGGTATATGACTATCTAACCTTGAAGAGGACATTAAAAGGCTTTGAAAAACAGAGTTCAGCAAAGTGACTATTTACAAAATCAAGAGACAAAATTCCTTGCATTCCTGTATGGAAACTATGAATTAAGCTGAAAGAAGAAAGCAGTCCCAGAGCCAGACGGGTGGCTATGTGACAGAGCGACTTCATAGATGGCGGGGTGATGCTTTGGTCTCTCTTTCATTAAAAATAATAATTAAATCATGCTGACTCAGCAGTAGGGGGTCCAGCCTCACAATTGTGAGGCCCATGGCCCATTCCCTAGCATTCATTAAAGGAAAAGTACATTGAAGGAAAGATAGAAAGGATGAAAGCAGTTTAGTTAGCACTGTGTCCAAAATAATTAAATAGGAATAAACTAATCAAGGCAGTAGCTGGGGGGAAATAACTCAACTGGTAACATCACTGGACTTGCGTACTTGAGCTTCCCAGTGCAGTCCTCAGCAGTAGACCCACCTGAGTGGTGCTCTGGCCTTTCTCTCTACCTCTTATTGAATGACGCTTTTTATGTAATAACTAAAATAATTTTTTTTATTTACCAAAGTAAATGAAAGAGGTGGATGATGGAAACTGCTGTTAAACAAAATAGACGAAGATATTAAGAGACAGCTATAGTATGTCCATGGACAGAGAGAATTAATATAATAATAAAAATCTCCACTGTACCCAAAAGTGATAGACATGTAGATGGAATGTAATCCCAATCAAGATGATTTAAGCAAATAAAAAATACTAAGGGGTGGAGGGTAGATAGCATAATGCTTATGCAAACAGACTCTCATGCCTGAGGATCCTAAGTCCCAGGTTCAATCCCCCACACCACCATAAGTCAGAGCTGAACTCTGGTTAAAAAAATAATAAATAAATAAAATACTAAGGTCTACATGGAATCATAAAAGATTACAAATAGCTATGGCAGTCCATAGGAGGAAAAAGGAAAATGAAGTTATGACATTAGCCCACTTCAAACAATAAGCAGCAATAACTAAACCTCTATGACAGTGGGGTAAAAATATAAGGCCACATAATGGAGAAAATTGTGATATTGGGAAAATTGGACAGCTGCATGCAAAAGAATGGAACTGGATATTTTCTAGCCCTAAATACAAAAACAAATTTGAAATGGATTAAAGACCTCAATATAAGACCTGAAATCATAATGTATATAAAAGATAACATAGTATATGGAAAACTTAGAAATGGTATGCATGTACAAACTTTTGTATTTACTATTGAATGTAAAACATTAATTCCACAATAAAGAAATTAAAATATAAATAAATAAATAAAAGATAACATAGGCAAAAGGCCCCATTAGCATTAGAAACATCTTTAGGGGACTCCACCCCATAAGCAAGTGAAATGAACGTAAACAACTGGAAGTATATTAAATTGAAAAACTGTTGTACAGTAAAGAAAAATACCAACATAATGAAAGAACAGCTTAATGAATGCAAGACTTTAAATTTACATGTCATACATTTGATAAGAGAATCAATATACAAGATATATATAGGGAGTTGGGTGGTAGCATAAGGATCCCAGTTTGAGCACCCGGCTCCCCACCTGCAAGGAAGTTGCTTCACAGGTGGTGAAGCAGGTCTGCAGTGTCTGTCTGTCTCTCCCCCTCTCTGTCTTCCCCTCCTCTCTCCATTTCTCTCTGTCCTATCCAACAACAACGACATCAATAACAACAACAATATTAACTACAACAACAATAAAACAACAAGGGCAACAAAAGGAAATAAATATTTAAATATATATATATATAGAGAGAGAGAGAGCTCCTAAATTTTAGCAAAGAATCAAGTAACTCAATCAAAAAATTGGCAGAAGATTTGTATAATCTTCCAAAGAGGACAGACATACAGATGGCTAATGAGCATGTGACAAGATGTTTATCATCATTGATTTTTAGGAAAATGCAAACTTCAGGCCACAGTGAGATAGCACCTCACACCTCTGAGAAGGGTTTCCGTCAAAAGCCACAACAGCAACAAGTAGTGGAGAGGTGAGGAACTAAACCTTGTGTACCTTTTCGTGGGACTATAAATGGGTGTGAGCATTTTGGAAAATAATATGGAACTTCCTCTCAAGAAGCTCAAGTTAAAGTTTCATTATGAACCGGCAGTCTCACTTTTCGATACCTCTCTAAACAAATATGAGTGGAAGCATGAACGCAGAAAAAGCTAGAGCTACCTCTATTTTTGCACCATATGTGCAATAGCTAAAATACTAAATGCTAGTCCATAGGCAAATGGGTACAAAAGATGCTCATTTATACAACAGGATGCCACTCAGCTGTTAAGACGATGAAGTGTTGCTGTTCACAGCAAAATGGAAGGAGTTTAAGGAGAATCGTGTGACACATAATAAGCTGGCAGCGAAAAAGCCAGAAATAATCATCACCTGTATGTGACACAATGATATAAAATTGATGAGCAAACAAAAGACAATCCAGTGGATGTTAACAACAGAACTAAGGTTACCGGAGTGAAGAGGGGTACAGTAGGGGAGGTATAGAAAAAAGAGTGGCGGGTAAAAACAATATTAATAACTCCTAAATAGGACACAAACATACACACGCACGCACGCACGCATGCACGCATGCCCCGTGTATAACCACCATCAGGTGTTGCATTAAGTTTGAGAGCTGGAGTAACCACCTTCTCAGTCCAGCTTTTCTCTATCAGATCAGACCATTGGTTGCGTAGCTTATTGTAGACTGGAAGCCCAGTCAGTACTTCTACCCCTTGGGAATCCAGGGGCTGAGTCTAATATTGGACATAATCCAGATAATTCTGCTACTCTTCTGTCTTTTGACAGTTTTATCCAGGTTATTAATAGAATTTTCTCCGAGACCACATTCCTTACCCCCCTCCCATTTTAACCAACCAATTTGGTATGTGCCTAGACTTTTAGGGTTCTCTTTTCATCATTCTTTCAGATTGTGTCCTGTTGCCAGTGTTTGTCACTTCTGTGATGACAAGTTAATGGTGTCTGCCAGTAGATCAAGTGTATTATCAGGAAGAACCAGATGATAGCAGAACAAGGTGCTATTTGGAAATGGACACTACAGGGGGAAAAACACATCCCAGATTCCAAAGACTGGCTTAAATAACAATCCTACTAGCAGATGACTCTTCTAAGAGCAATTTGGATATTATTCAGACCTGAAGCCGAAGGAGTTTTAGGTCTGCTGGGATGGAACTAGAGGGATGGAATACCGTTTGTGTGGAACTTGCTAGAACACAGTAACCTGTGAGAGAGAACTGGAGCAGTGCAAGGGTATGAAGCAAGCAGTACCCTGGAGGACAGTTGTTTTCAAGTTCAAGGTAATGACTGTTGGATGGCAAAAGTTTAAATTCCAGGTCGTCCAGGCAGACCTGACAGAGACCTGGCTTTCCGAAGACATTCCCTTTTTTTCTGGATCCCACCTCACCCCAATATAAAGAGGACTACTCAAGCACTAGTGTTACTTTATTTCATTTATGTTTCTCCCTCTTTTTTAATTATAGTAAATGAGTCGTTAGTCTCTTTGAATGGAGTTTTGTGACTTGGTTCAATTTGAAGATATTCGCAGATGCCTTTCTCCCCCATTGAAATATAGATAAAATACCTAACGCTAGAAAAGGCCACTGGTTGCCTTTTTTATTTATTTATTTTTTTTTAATATATGAACCCCTTGCTCATTCTCCCAACAGACCTTAATATGAGAGGGTGTACAATGAAGACACTGCCCACCTTTATGCTACCATTCCCTCTGCCTTCAAACCGTCTCTAATTGTGGACTTCAGGTCTAATGAAGGCAGGCTCCCACAGGGGTTGAAAAGCTCTTTGAATGCTGCACACTTCTCTCCCAGACCTTGCCAGACACAGTTGGCAATTCTCAGGGAACCAGACCCATCCTTGTTCAGAAAATAGACTAGAGAAGAAGGATTAATAGTATTGGCCCTTGGTCACCTTAGAAATGCTGAATCTGAGATCTTACTGCATATGCATGCAGCTGTCTTTCATTCCTGAGAGCTAGATGTGGAGAAGCAAAGTAGATAACTGAAGGTAATAGCTAATCAATCAATAAAAAGAATGAGAATTACCTGGTCTTGACAAGTCTCTTAGCAAAGCTGCTCAGAAAGTATCAACATTTTGTAAAATGACACTTTCTCCGATGATGCCACAAGGAAAAAGAGGGGACAGGCACATAGCATTTGTTGCAGTTTTTGTTTATGGCCATGATTACAAAAATCATCCATAACCCCAATCCATAAAATATTAATGTTTTGGGTTTTTTAATATGAATTTTTGTATTCATTAAAAAAGATTTAGCCTGATTAGGATCATGTCTATGCTATTTGGGGATTTGTTTTGAAGTATCTTAACCACTTTTATGTCATTAAATATTTTTAAAAGATAACTTTAATACTTGCCAATATATCATCATCATATTGACCAATTCCCTGTTGTCAACAATTTAGGTTATTGATATTTTTTACAATAAAAATAATGTTGTTCATCTTTGTACAAAATCTTGCCCATGTCTTTTAATTCTTTGTTCTCTATAAAATGCCTGTATTAGCAATCCTGCCAACAGTGCTATTCAGAACCTGCTTCATTATCTCTCACCAACACGAATATTATTCTCTGGAGAGATAGCTTACTGGCCAAGTGTATGTATGACCCAGGTTTGAGCCCCGGTACCATGTGAGAGGTTCTGCGGCACCTGGGGAAGCTCCAGTGCTATGTTGTTTCTCCCTCCTTCTGTTTAAGTGCAAAAGCTGCCCAAAGCAGTTCTTTGTGCATGTGGGAGACCCTAGCTAGGGGATTGAGTTGAGGGGGAGAAAGAAAGGATGTTATAGTAATTTACAGTTTCTTTGTTATTTTGGTAGTTAGCACTGTTTAATTTTCATCTTTTTATGGTTTAGTGATATTTTCAATTTTTATGTTTTCTCTACATAAGTATGTTTTAGCATTTATTGTTGTTTTCTTTATCCAGTTTTTTGTTAGGGTCTTTATATTTCTCTTATTGATATTAAATAACTCCTTTTTTAAATAAACATTTCATATTCCTTAAATTTTCTTATTATCTTTATTTACTGGATAAAGGCAGCCAGAAATCAAGAAGGAAGAGGGGGATAGAGAGAGAGAGAGAAACAGAAAGACACTTGCAGCCTGCTTCGTCGCTCATGAAGCTTTCCCTCTGCAGGTGAAGACCAGGGGCTTGAACCCAGGTCCTTGTGCATTGTAACATGCATGCTTAACCAGGTGTGCCACTGCCCAGCCCCAATATCTCCTTTTATAAAAAAAAAATATTTATGCACAAAGCGCAAGGACCGGCGTTAAGGATCCCGGTTCGAGCCTCCGGCTCCCCACCTGCAGGGGAGTCACTTCGCAGGTCATGAGGCAGGTCTGCAGGTGTCTGTCTTTCTCTCCCCCCTCTGTCTTCCCCTCCTCTCTCCATTTCTCTCTGTCCTATCCAACAATGATGACATCAACAACAATAATAACTACAACAATAGAAAATAACAAGGGCAACAGAAAGGGAAAAATAAATATGAATATATATTTTTTTTAAATCTTTATTTTTAAATGAGAGGAAGAAGAGAGTGAGAGCATGACTCGTGGCACATGCAATGCCGGAAATCAAGCTCGGGATCTTATGCTTCGGAGTCCAGTAACACTTTATGCACTGTGCCTCCTCCCCAGCTGCAGAATGCTTTAAATACTAAAGCCATAACACCATTATTGCACACACATTACAGTGCACAAGGACCCACATTTGAGCCCCCCCAGTCCCCACCTGCAGGGGGAAAGCTTTGTAAGTGGTAAAGCGGGGCTGAAGCTGTCTCTCTGTCTCTCTGTCTCTCTCCCTCTCTATCACCCTCTCCCCTCTCAATTTCTGGCTGCCTCTATCCAATAAATAAATTAATATAATAAAAAATATATTTAGGAAACTGGGGAATGTTATGCATGTACAAACTATTGTATTTGCTGTTGAATGTAAAACATTAATTCCCCAATAAAGAAATAAATATATATATATATATATATATATTTAAGTTTTTTTTAAATATGGAATTTCTTTTAGTATGTGGCATTAGGTAGGAGTCAGAATTCTACTTTGATCACTTGTGACACGAATTCAAATTCATACTTTCTAAATTGATTTGAAATGTCATCTTTATTTGCAGAATTTAAAAAAATATTTATTTCCTTTTTGTTGCCCTTGTTTTTATTGTTGTAGTTATTATTGTTGTTATTGATGTCATCATTGTTGGATAGGACAGAGAGAAGTGGAGAGAGGAAGGGAAGGCAGAGGGGGGAAGAAAGACAGACACCTGCAGACCTGCTTCACCGCCTGTGAAGTGACTTCCCTGCAGGTGGGGAGCTGGAGGCTCAAACCAGGACCCTCATGCTGGTTCTTGTGCTTTGAGCTGCAGAATTCTTAATAGACTCTGGAATCTCCTGTAGGGTCCCTTCTATTTAAATTCATATATTTATTCTATTTTAGGGTGCTTTTAATTTTTTTATATTTTTCCCTTTTGTTGCCTTTGTTTTTTGTTGTTGTTGTAGTTGTTGTTGTTATTGATGTCATTGTTGCTGGATAGGACAGAGAGAAATCGAGAGAGGAGGGGAAGACAGAGAGGGGGAGAGAAAGATAGACACCTGCAGACCTGCTTCACCGCCTATGAAGCAACTCCCCTGCAGGTGGGGAGCCAGGGGCTCCAACCAGGGTCCTTCCACCAGTCCTTGCGCTTAACCCGCTGTGCTACCGCTGGACTCCCTGGAGTTTTGTTTTTGTGTGTGTATGTTTTATTTCTTTTCTCTTTTTTCCCCCCACCAGGGTTATTGCTAGGACTTAGCACTGGTGCAGTAGATCCACTGCTCCTGGGAGCCATTTTTTTCTATTTAATTTTGATAGAACAGAGAGATATTGAGAGGGAAGAGGGAGGTAGAGGGGGAGAGAGAGAAATAGACACCTGCAGACCTGCTTCACCATTTGTGAAGGGTCTCCATTGCAGGTGGGGAGCAGGGGCCTGAACCCTGATCCTTGCACATGGTGACAGGTACACTTAACTGGGTGTGCCACTGGCTAGCCCCTTAATGCTTTATTTCGTTATTATTAGTAACCCATGAAAAATTATAACTACAGACTTGGAGGGAAAAAATTAAATTTCAGGGAGCTTTTATAAGTTTCAAGTTCATCTGGAAGAAACAAGCCTTATTTTAGCCATAAAAAGACATAAATAATCCCAGCAGGCCTTTCAGCAGAACAGCTGATGAGTTGCAAAACTGAGGAAGTTTCCTCCTCCCACTTTCTCCGGGCAGGGGGTGTGGGGAATGCCATCTTCAAAGTGATGGACCTCGGGTGGGAAGCCAGCAACTCTGAAGAGTGTCCCCCGTTGAAAAGGAGACACTGCTAGTTGCTGGAGAAGGCATTGTCCCTGCACTGGCGCTCATTTTCTTGAGTCCAAATCAAGGCTGTGTCTCGAGGCTAAGAAACTGCAGGTACCCATTCTGCTAATGCAGAAGTCCTCAGTTCTAGCACTTTCACATTTTAATTTCTCCTCCTTTTGACTTCTTTAATTTCAGTGTTGTTTTTTTAAATGCATATCTTTTTAAATTTTATTTAGGAGACAGAGAAATTGAGAGGGATAGGGGATGAGGAAGATAGATTGGGAGGGCCAGACACCTGCAGCACTGCTTCACTGCTCATGAAGCTAACCCCCACTCCTCCAGGTGTGGACCAGGAGCTTAATCCTGGGTCCTTGCACATTGTAAAATAGGCACTCTACCAAGTGTACCAACACCTTCAAAAGATTTATTTATATTCACTTTATGAGAAGGGTGTGAGAGGTGGGGGGTAGATAGCATAATGGCTAAGCAAAGAGACTGTCGTGCCTGAGGCTTGAAAGTCTTGGGTTCAATCCCTTACACCACCATAAGCCAGAGCTGAACAGTGCTCTGGTAAAAATTTATTAATTAAATAAATAAATAAAAAATAAAGAAGAAGAAAGGAGTGAGGAAGAACAAAACATCACTCCATTGTATGTGGTACTAAGGATTGAACCCAGGACCTCAAACACGCATGACAGTTGCTCTACCCATTGAGCCACCTCCCTGGCCATTTCAATTTTTTTTTTTCATTTCAATTTTTTAAAAATATTTATTTATTCCCTTTTTGTTGCCTTTGTTGTTTTTGTTGTTGTAGTTGTTATTGATGCCATCATTGTTGGGTAGGACAGAGAGAAATGGAGAGAGGAGAGGAAGACAGAGAGGGGATGAGAAGGGTAGACACCTGTAGACCTGCTTCACTGACTGTGAAGGGACTCCCCTGTAGGTTTGAGCCAGGGTCTCAAACGGGGATCCTTACGCCAGTCCTTGCGCTTTATGCCACCTGCACTTAACCCACTGCTCTACTGCCCGACTCCCGGCCATTTCAATTTTATGTTCTATCTTAGAGATGATAGTGAGGCATGCCCCACTTCCGGAGTATTCCAAAATAGGTCATCAGTAACCCTCTCTACTGTTGACTTTGCATTCTGTCTCTCAACTCCATCAATTATTTTTTAATTGAACCCACATTTATGTAATGCTTCCTAAATACAAGCAGTGAGCTGAATGTTTTGTGTGCATCGATTGACTTAATTTAAAACTCAGACTAACCCTGTGAGGTAAGCACTTGACCCCCATCTGACGTGTGGGGGAAAGTAAGATACAAAATGCTTCTGTAACTTGACCAGATTCATACAGAGCGACGGGAGTGTGGACTCTGAATCCAGGTAATTTCTTTCCAAATTGCTCTGCTGTGTTACCTTCCTTTCATGGGAACCAGTAAATGTGGGATTGGGTATGTCAAGTCTCTCTCCACCTCTGCCAGAGGCCGACTGCCTGGGTCTGTGTTATCCTCAGGTCCTGGCTGTTCTGATGACTATAAAGATACTGTGGCGTTTTCTAACGCCCAGCACCCCTCTGCCTAGCAGTCCTGCCCTCTGCATTAACACACAGACTTCCCTTGGACGGCCTGGGAAGAAAGTCCAAAAATCTCCCATTTCCCCAGTTGTAGGGTTCATGGGATGAGCTGGCAGCTGGCTGCCAGACTGTTTCAGTGAACAAACAGGTTGCTCAATGATTAGTGAACAGGTCTTTGTAATTTCATTTGATTGAAGTGAGTGGGTGGGTGCTATTTAGAACCAGGGGGTTTTGTTTGGGGGAGACAGGAGTGCTGGTCAGAAGGCAACAATTTCAGCTGAAGATCTGTTTGCTCACTTGCTAGAAGCCTCTGCCCCACCCCTCCTGGTACACTTGCCATGCCAGGGATCACTCAGCCTTCATGCTGTCTCTTTCTGCACTGTCTCTAGGTTACCCTGGAGACTGAGGTGGTAGGGCTGCAGCTGTGGGAGACAGGGTGCAGGGAAAGGTGTGGAGGGAAAGTTTGCCTCCCCTGTCCGTCTCTTAAGTCTCCCTACATCTTCCTTCCTTGCCCAACACCTGGAGACCAGCTTCCTGACTAGGGTCTGAGCCCAGCTACCTTCCTCATCCCCTGGATGAAAGGGAATGGATTAGAGGGCTGGCTCTGTTTAAAAATTAAAACTGAGGAGTGGGAGTAAGAAAAAAAATCAAGACTGATGGCACGGCATCACCCTCTCACGAGAGAGAGAGAGAGAGAGCTCAGCCTTTTTCTTCTGTGCGCTGTGGTGTCTGTTTGAGCTCGGCCTTCACAACACCGCTGCTGCTGAGGTCGCCTCAGAAACCCCATCGTCATAAGATTTTCAGAAACTGGGGACCAGGCAGTAACACCCCATTAAGCACATGTACAAGGACTTGAGTTTGAGCCCCCACTCCCCACCTGCAAGGGGGAAGTTTCACAGGCAGTGAAGTAGGCCTGTAGGTATCTTCCTATCTCTATCCCTCTCCCCTTTTCAATTTCTCTCTGTCCTATCAAATAAAAAAATAAAGAAAGGGAGTTCAGGTGGTAGTGCAGTGGGTTAAGCGCACGTGGCGCAAAGCACAAGGACCAGTGTGAGGATCCCGGTTCGAGCCCCCGGCTCCCCACCTGCAGGGGAGTCACCTCACAGGCGGTGAAGCAGGTCTGCAGGTGTCTATCTTTCTCTCCCCCTCTCTGTCTTCCCCTCCTCTCTCCATTTCTCTCTGTCCTGTCCAACAACAACAACAATAATAACTACAACAACAATAGACAACAACAAGGGCAACAAAAGGGAAAATAAATTTTAAAATATAATAAAATTTAAAAAAAAAAAAAAAAAAGACTGCCCGGAGCATTGGATTTGTAGAGCTGGCACCAAGCCCAACTATAACCATGGTGGCAGGAAAAAAAAAAAAAAAAAGATTTTCTGAAATTAAAGGACTGCACTCAGTTTTGCTGTAGTGTGTGTCTGCTCCACTGTTCATTCCATATACCAATCCAATGAAATCAGGTGGGGTTTCTTTTATTGTTTGTTTTCTTTGTCTTTAATTCCTTTAGAAAGACATTGCTTACTGTCCACACTGCACAAGTACATAGTTCAGGTGTGTCCTTGGGTTCAGTCTTGCAGAAGAGATTGGGACTCATTCTGTAAGCCACACCCCACCTACCCACGCCCAAATCAGACAGGGTGACTGGGCCCAAAGCATACAGCATGTGCTTTCTTGCTTTATGTCTGTTGTAGGAACGTAGACCACCTTAACTGGAGCCTGAGCCCTGGGAAATTACTTATAAAAAGTGTTTTTGTTTTTTTTTTTTCGGGCGCGGGTTAAGCACATATGGCACGAAGCTCAAGGAACAGCATAAGGATCCCAGTTCAAGCCCCCAGCTCCCCACCTGTAGGGGGGTTGCCTCACAAGCAGTGAAGCAAGTCTGCAGTTATCTGTCTCTCCTCCTCTGTCTTCCCCTCGTTTCTCAATTTCTCTCCGTCCTATGGAACAACAATGACAGCAATGACAACAATAATAATTAACAATAGCAATGATAAACAACAAGGGCAACAAGTGGGAAAAAAATAACCTCCAGGAACAGCGGATTCATAGTGCAAGCACCGAGCCCTAGTGATAACCCTGGAGGCAAAAAAAAAAAGGTGTTTTTTTTTTAATCCCCCCTGGGGACCAGAGGTTCAATCAAGTGTGTAAATAGATCAAAGGCATTTCCCATCTGTCCACCCATGCCTCCAAAATTATTTTTTAAAAACCTGTCATAGAAGTGGTGGCTCAGGGGGTCGGGCGGTAGCGCAGCGGGTTAAGCGGGGGTGGCGCAAAGCGCAAGAACCCATATAAGGATCCCGGTTGGAGGCCCCGGTTCCCCACCTGCAGGGAAATCGCTTCACAAGCAGTGAAGCAGGTCTGCAGATGTCTGTCTTTCTCACCCCCTCTCTGTCTTCCCCTCCTCTCTCCATTTCTCTCTATCCAGCAACGACGACATCAACAATAACTACTACAACAACAGCAAAACAAGGGCAACAAAAGGGAAAATAAATAATAAAAATAAATAAAAAGGAGTCGGGCGGTAGTGCAGCGGGTGAAGCGCACGTGGCGCAAAACACAAGGACCGGCATAAGGATCCCGGTTCGAGCCCCTACTCCCCACCTGCAGGGGAGTCGCTTCACAAGTGATGAAGCAGGTCTGCAGGCGTCTCTCTTTCTGTCCCCTTCTCTGTCTTCCCCTCCTCTCGATTTCTCTCTGTCCTATCCAACAACGACATCAATAACAACAATAATAACTACAACAATAAAACAAGGGCAGCAAAAGGGAATAAATAAATATAAATAAATAAAAATTTTTAAAAAGTAGTAGCTCAGGGGGTGGACTGGGGTGCCCCTGGTTAAGAACATACCTTACCATACTCAAGGACCCATGTTTAAGCTCCTGTTTCCCATGTGTAGGGGCTAATCTTACCGAGTAGTGAAGCAAGTACTGCAGGTATTTCTGTCTGTCTACTTTTTTTTTTTTTTTGGTTTCCAGTTGCTGGGGCTCGGTGTCAGCACTACAAATCCACTGTTTCTTGTTCCTTTTTTTTTTTTAATATTTATTTATTCATTTTCCCTTGTTGTTGCCCTTGTTTTATTGTTGTGGCTATTATTGTTGTTGTTATTGATGTCTTCGCTGTTGGATAGGACAGAGAGAAATGGAGAGAGGAGGGGAAGACAGAGAGAGGGGAGAGAAAGATAGACACCTGCAGACCTGCTTCACCGTCTGTGAAGCGACTCCCCACAGGTGGGGAGCCTGGGTTCGAACCGGGATCCTTATGCCGGTCCTTGTGCTTTGCGCCACGTGCACTTAACCCGCTGCGCTACCGCCCGACTCCCGCTTCTTTCTTTCTTTTTTTGTTGTTTCTTTTTTTTTTTTTAAGATTTTAAAAATTTATTTATGAGAAATACAGGAAAAAGAGAAAGAATCAGACCTCACTCTGATTGATACATGTGCTGCCGGGGACTGAACGCAGGACATCATGCTTGAGAGTCCAATGCTTTATCCACTGTGTCACCTCCCAGACCACCAAATCTACTGTTTCTAATGGCCACTTTTTCCTTCCTTTCCAGATTCAAGTCCCTGTCCCCACCTGCAGGGGGAAAGCTTCATGAGTGGTGACTCTCTGTCTCTTCCTCTCTATCTCCCCGTCCCTTCTCAATTTCTATTTAATAATAATAAATAAACAAAAATATAATTATAAAAAAATTTAAAAGTAGACACGCACAGATCTGCTTCACCACTCATGAAGCGTCTCCACTGCCGGTGGGGAGCAGGGACTTGAACCTGAGTCATTGCACAGGTGTTTGCACATAGGACTATGTACACTTAGCTGGGTATGCTACTGCCTGGCCCCTGTCTCTATATCAATCTCTCACTTCCCTCTCAGTTTCTCTCTCTGTGTATTATCAAATAAAAATAAATAAATTGGGGGGCAGTGATGCACCGGGTTACGTGCACGTAATATGAAGCTCAAGGATCCTGGTTCGAGCCTCTGGCTTCCCAACCGCAGGGGGTTTGCTTCACAAGCAGTGAAGCAGGTTTGCAGGTGTCTAGCTTTCTCTATCTTCCTGTCTTCTCTCCATTTCTCTCTCTTATCCAACAACAATAACAATGGCAAAAAAAAAAAGATGGCCCACCAGGAGCAGTGGATTCATAGCACAGGCACCGAGCCCCAGCAATAACCTTGGAGGCAATAAATAAGTAAATAAATATTGCATCAAAGTAAAAGACTCTGGGGATGGGGGGAGAGCCCAGTTCCTGGAACATGATGGCAAAGGAGGTCTGGGGGGGGGGGGCTGAATTGTTGTGTGGAAAACAGGGAAATACACGTGTACAAACTATTGTATTTTACCATCTACTGTAAGCCATTAATCTCCCAATAAAGAAATTAAATAAATCAATGGGGAGGAGGCAACCAGGAGTGGTGTATTTGTCACATAGGCACTGAGCCCCAATGATAACCCTGGTGGCAATTAAAAGGAACAAAACAAAAAAAAAAAAAAAAAGATGTGATGGCTCAGAGCTGGAAGATTACTCACCCAGTAAAGTGTGTGCCAAGCCATGCCCATAGCCCTGGGTGCAACCCCCCAGCCCCACATGGGAGACACAGGCACCAAGACTGGTGAAATGATGCAGAGCAGGACTGTGGTGTCAGTCTCTCCCTCTGAAATCACAATGAAAAAGTCAGCCTGGGAACTGTGAGCTTGCACAGTTTTAGTCCCGCCCCAGCACCAGATGAAATAAACAAACAATGGAAACATTGGCCCTGGGGCGCCATTTAGCGCTGGCATCCTACACGGGCGAGGCCCTAAGCTCATCCCCTGGTACCATCTAAAAGTGAGTGGTGACTCAGCTTATTGGACTTTGTGGGCATCTGGTATGGCACAGAGTAAAAGGAGGGGCCAGGAGGTGGAAGCGACTTGCCTGCTCTACAGAATGGGCTGCTGCCAAGTCCTGTGACCTTGGGTGAGCAAATTAACCGTTCTAGGCCTTAACTGTAAAATCAGGCTCTATTCAGAAAGCAGTTGTGAGCATCTAACACAGGGATCCGTAACCCTTGACATGCAGAGACATCATGAACACGGCGTTATGATTTAGCTGTAGGCATCAAGGTTTTTTGGTTTTTTTTAATTTTTTTAATTAATTTATTACTGGATAGAGACAGAAATTGAGAGGGGAGGGGGAGATAGAGATCTTTTTTTTTTTAATTTATTTATTTATTCAAAAAAGGAGAGGAGAGAGATACCTGCAGCCCCACTTCACCGCTCATGAAGCTTTCACCCTGCAGATGGGGACCAGGGGCTTGAACCTCGGTCCTCGTGCACTGCAGTGTGTGCCCTTAACCAGGTGCGCCACCGCCTGGCCCCCGGCATTAGTTTTATCTCCGTCATCCTTTCAGAGAGGATACCGATGGCATTATGGGTCCTGCTTTCCTATCTTTAGGGTGGTTCAGGTGTTTGCTTGTGTTGTGAGGTACGCGGCTGAGACCAAATCAACCCAATTGAGGAGTCTGTTCAGCCAGCCAGCTGGCAACTAGGACTCACAGCTAAAACGCTGCTCAGAGTGCAGTCCTGAGCTCAGTGTAGCACAGTCATATATAGGAGTAAGTGTGGGAAGCAAGGGAGGTTACAGAAGCCAAAAATGCACTGGCTAGGGCGGTTTGTTACTGTGGTCAGGACAACCCGCTATGGACACAATCAACAATCAATAATTTCAGAACACTAAAATCTACTTCTTGTTGGCAAGTAAAGCAGTTGCACAGGTTTAGGTCAAGATGGAGTCAGTTATGCTAAGGAAGTGGGGACTCTGTCACATTTGTGCCTTTGAAACCCTTCTCCAGCTTTCAGGGTATCTTCCCAGAAGGCAGGCAATGGCTCTCTTTGCCACTGGCAGGGAGACCTGAAGGATACCAGGATGGAAACAAAAGGCAAACAAAGAGGGAGCTATCCTCGGATCCTGTCCTCTTTGGAAAGGTCACAGGTCATTTTTAAATGGGGAGGGTAGAAATCAGTATTCTGAGCTATGACTCAGAGAAATGAGGGGTGAACCCATGACTGGGGTTGCAACTGGGGCTGCAGGAGAAGCTGGCACTGTGCTGGGCACCACAGCCATGTGGGGCATCGCCTTGAGAAATGCCCCTTTGCAGAGTCCCCCATGGCCACCCCAGGAGACGGGCTTTATTTATAGATAGGGCATCCCCCCTTTAAATCGGCTTACTTGTAAGAATAGTTTTTTCTTCTGGGAGACAAGTTGATAGATATGCCAAGAAGCTTTCAGCTTTGCCTTTTGACTCTAGGCATCGAGCGTGATTACCTAAAGAAAGGTCTTGGTCTTTTTCCACTCTTTCCTTTTCTTGTTTTGTTTTGTCCCCTATTACCACCACTACAGCCTCTTTGCAGCTGACCCAGCAAGCTTCTCTGCACTATTCCAGCTCCACCCAGTAGACGGGAGGCACAGAGTTTATGAGCTTTGTTTTCTGCAAAACAACAAAAGCTGAGTCTTGCCCATGTTGGCTCAGAGACTAAATAATAAAGCTAGAACCTAAACTCAGGTTTCCAGTACTTTAATTTTTTTTATTTTGAATATTTATTTATTAGCACAAGAGAGGGTGGGAGGGAAGGAAAGAGAAGGACCGGATTATTGCTTTGGCATAAGTCACTGCTGGAGATGAAATTTGGGACATTGTGCACACAAGGCCAGTGGTCTACCCACTGTGCTACCTCCTGAACACATTTACTTTGGTAAATTGAAATATATCTGATACATAATACTGTGTAAATTTAAGGTGTGCACCCTGCTAAGTTGGTATTTATGCCTCAACATACAACTGCTGTATAATAATAATTAGCACCTTGTCAAATACTACATAACTATTCTTTCTTTTTAGTAGTTGGAATAATTTTTAATTTATTTTATTTGTTTTATTTAGTTATCTTGCCAGGGCACAACTCAGCTCTGTTTTATGATGGTGGTGGTGGGGATTGAACCTAAGACTGTGTAACCTCAGGCATAACCATTATGCTACCTGCTCTACCCAGTAGCAGGAATAATTGAGCTTTAGTCTGTTAGCAAGTTGGATGATTACATTACATTCTTCTTGTCTTGTGGTGCACTTTACTGCCTCTGCTGGGTTCCCTTCTTTCTCCTCTACTCCCTTTGGTCAGCCTGCTCGACTTGTGAAATAAAGTAGTGAATGAAGTGGGCAAAGCTATATTTTACTCATTTTCAAAGTCATTGTCACAAATCTTACCAAAGGCAAGTAAATAAATGGCACCAAAACCCAAGACCTGAAAGTGTATTGTGCTGTAAAATAACTGCTAGTGATGTGTGACTGTTGGACTTCAAAGAAAGTTTGTTAAAATCAAGAAATTTAAAACTCAGCCACTCACTCACACTAGCCACATTTCAGATCTTCAATAGTCAGCGTGTAACCTGTAGTACTGAATTCTAATTTTAACCTCTCCACACTGGAAGTAAAGAAGCCTCCTGTAGTAAGTGGTCCCTATCAGGAACTGCAGACACAGAACATTGCCATGTTCCAGAAAGTTCTGGGTCTGTGAATACTTCATCTGCTGGCAAGTCACACCCTGTTTGCACAGGAAAGGATCAGTGCCTCGCCGGCCTTGCCTCCTGGTGTGTGCCACAGCTCAGAGCCAGCATGGCTCTGCTTTTTAAAAAGTGACTGCAGTAATCCTCAGCCAGTAAACAGCTAGGCAGGGGGCTGCAAGAACTGGCCTATTTTCATGTTGTATAGTGTTCGTAGCAGGAAAACTGGGGCCGAGAGGCAGTGGCAGCAGCTAGACTCCAATTCCTAGTCTCTATTCATTATCCAAGCAACCTGCACACATGCACTGAGATGCCTCACAGGGGCAGGCCTCCCTTGGGCGAGGCCAGACACACTCTTGGATACATAGTGACTCCAAGACGATCCCTTTTCCAGAGCCAGGTGGCTCACAGCCTGGAAGTAACTGTTACTGCTGCAGGGTGAACTCTAGGTTGGACAAAGAAATACGGCTGCTGTCTACGGCCATTCCACCCTGAACATACCTGATCTCGTCTGATCTCAGAAGCTAAGCAGGGTCGGGCCTGGTTAGTACTTGGATGGGAGAAATATGGCTGCTTCTGACATGTGTAACTCGGCTCTCATTTCTAGAATACCCAAAGGGGCTTACGGTTGTCTGTTCCACGTGTGGTGTTCACTGTACCCTTCCATAGTACTGAAGCTTGTCCTTGCTCCTTCTTAATGACCTCCCAGCCCTTCTCAACCCTATCTACCCCTTGCAGAGATCTGTTGATGGCAGTACTTTAAATACTTGATTGATTGATTGATTGATTGATTGGGTAGAGACAGAGAAATCCAGAGGGAAGGGGGAGAGGAGAGACACCTGCTGAACCACTTCACCAACAATGAAGCTTCTTTTCCCCTGCAGGTGGGGCCTAGGGGTTTAGCAGAGACACATTCTGTGCCAGGTGTGCTGCTGCCTGGCTCATGCCACTCATTTTAAGGCAGCAGCAAGAAGAGTGCTGGGCCACTGTAAGCATGCAGTACTGGTTGGCGCCTGCTGTAGTACTATTTCTGGGGCTGGGGAGACAGCATAGTGGTTCTGCAAAGACTTTCATGCCTGAGGTGTAGAGGTTCCAGATTCAGTCCCCAGCAATAATGCTATAAGCCAGAGCTGAGCAGTACTCTGGGCCTTCTCTCTGTATCTCTCTTTCTCTCAATAAAATAAAATTTAAAGCAAAAAATAGCAAACTATCCCTTGTCGTCCCCTACACCCCACCCACCTGTTTGAAATTAATCCCTTTAAAAAATACTACTCTGAGGGTTGGACCCTAGCACAGTAGGTTAAGCGCACGTGGCACGAACAAGGACCAGCGCAGGGATCCCGGTTTGAGCCCCTGGTTCCCCACCTGCAGGGAGGTCGCTTCACAAGCGATGAAGCAGGTCTGCAGGTGTGTCTTTCTCTCTCTCCCCATCTTTATCTTCCCCTCCTCTCTCAATTTCTCTCTGTCCTATCTAACAATGACAGCAACAACAACAATAAGAAGAAGAACAATTATGACCAAGGGCAACAAAGGGGAAAAAATAGCCTCCAGGAGCAGTGGGTTCATAGTGCAGGCACTGAGACCCAGCAATAACCCTGGAGGCAAAAAAAAAAAAAATACTATCTGGTCTGGGAGGTGGTGCATGGATAAAACTATTTTTCCCCTTTATTGGGGGATTAATGGTTTACAGTTGAGAGTAAAATACTTTTTTTTTTTTTTGCTTCCAGTCACTGGGGCTCGGTGTCAGTACTATAAATCCACCACTCCTCCATTTTTTCCTTTTTTTTTTTTTTTATCCATTTTATTTTGACAGAGAAATTGAGAGGGCTAGGAAAGATAGAGAGGGGGTGAGAAAAAGATAGACACCTGCAGACCTGCTTCTCATGAAGCTTCTCCCCTGCAGGTGTGCTGCTGGGCCTTGAACCCAGCTCCTCTCTCGGGTCCTTGTATGTAGTACTGTGTGTGCTTAACTGGATTCACCACTACCTGGCCCCTCCTCCTATCTCTCTCACTAACACTGAGTGGATGGCTAGTTACTCTTTTTTAAAATATATGTATTTATAGGATAGAGACAGAAATTGAGAGAGAAGGAGCAATACGTAAACACCTGCAGCACTGCTTCACCACTTGTAAAGAACTCCCCCCTCCAGTGGGGACTGAGGGTTTGAACTTGCATCCTTCACATTATAGCATGTGCGCCCAACCATTTGCACCAATGCCCAGCCCCCCTACTCACTCCTCATCTTTGCTTCTAGTTCTTCCAGAATACTTTCTTATTCTGGTCCAGAAAACCTCTGTCACCGGCAAAAGCATATTTTTTACTGCTTATTTTTATTTTGAATAGAGACTGAAGGAAGTTAAAAGGAGAGAGAAACACCTGACCCACTGCTTCACAGCGTGTGAAGCTTCGCTCCAACAGATGGGGACCAGGGACTTGAACCAAAGTCCTTGTATGTGGTGATTTGAGCACTTTACCAGGTGTGCAACCTCCTGACTCCCGGGTGGAGGCACGTTGTGTATCTGAGGCCTGCTGCTGGGTCAGGCAACATTGACATTCACCACTCTGGTGTTACCAGGCCTCTGCGGTATATCCCATCTTAAGCTAGAGAGATTTCAAGTTGTCAAGGTCCTTTGGTGCCTTTTTTCTCCTGTGAACACACCTGCAGGAGCAGGACTACTTCTGGAAAGTGCCACTGTAAGTTTCATTTCTCATCCTCCTCATCTTCTTAAGGGGATATGTTGCCATTATAAATGGGTCTGGCCTCAGACACTCATCTGTACACCAGGAATTTCTAAGCTAGTCTCTTCAGGGAAAAGAGCATCCGTGAAATGACGTGAAGTGACAGGTCACTCACTCCCTGTCTGTCGGTCTCTATTCTTAGTATTCATCTGGAGCTGGTTATGGCCTTTAGGGGTGGTGGTGCTGGGGATTGAACCTGGGACCTTTGGTGCCTCAAGCATGAAAGGATCTTTGCATAAGCATTGTGCTGTCTCCCCAGTCTGTAGATGTGTCTTCTAGATGCTTCCTATGTTAAAAGTCAAATGCATCCAGAGCTGACTGTCAGCCCACCTTGACTTCCTTGATCTGACTGTCCAAATTCTCAGATTGGGGAAACTTGCTGAGCTGGGAGCGTCTGGGTGGAACACTGAGGACAGGGGTTCTCACGAAGGTGACTGCCATCTGTCTGATGGCTACCACAGGCCCCGGTCTCTTCTCCTGTCCCAGTGTCCTCAAAACCAAGTTGGCTATTTTGTTATCTCATTCTTATTCCTAGTTGGTCTCCAGATCTTAAGTATTTTTTGTGTGGCCTCAGAGAATAAACCCAGGCCCTCACACATGTGTGACTGAGCTGCTGCCTCCTGGGGTAAAACAGGCTCTGGTCTTAGGTGATTCCAGATCCTTGTAACTGAAAAGATCTTGAGTCTTTGCAGGTAATAAATAAATAAATAAATAAATAAATAAATAAATAAGTAAGTAAATAGATCATTACAGATAATATTCTGCACATTTGTGGGGTTTGTTTGTTTTCTTTTGGCATACCAAATCCAGAACTATTGTTAGACAGGTTTAACTAGAGTCATTTCTTTTTTTTTTTTTTTTTTTTTTTAAAGATGATTCCATACCTTTCTCTTTTTTTACACATTTATTTTCCCATGTGTTGCCCTTGTTTTTTTTTTTAATTGTTGTTGTAGTTATTATTATTGTTGTTATTGATGTCGTCATTGTTAGATAGGACAGAGAGAAATGGAGAGAGGAGGGGAAGACAGAGAGGAGAGAGAAAGACAGACACCTGCAGACCTGCTTCACCACTTGTGAAGTGAACCCCCTGTAAATGGGGAGCGGGGGACTCGAACTGGGATCCTTACGCCGGTCCTTGTGCTTTGCGCCACGTGTGCTTAACCCGCTGCGCTACCGCCTGACTCTCTAGAGTTATTTCTATAAGTACATGGATGAAGGGTGGGATTCAGTTGAACATTCAAGAATCAGCAGAGAAAAGTCTTACAGGATGAAGTTTCTAAGGCTCTTGGGCAAAAAGGGACTTTCCTCGTTGTATTTATGCTTCCATTAGGATGTTGTAGGAACGTCAGTGCACTGTTATTAACTCTAATAACTCCCACATCACAGCTGGAATGGTGGGGGTGGGATCGTGTCGGGGCTCTCGCTCTCAGGTTACCTGGGTAAATACGAGGATCCACTTCCCGGCTCAGCCATTTGTTGAATAAAAGAGTGAATGTGCAGAAGGTGGTGGCAGCAGCCTGGCAGAGCAGTAATCCGAACGGGACAAACATGCTTCCTTTTTGTGTGATGCTCTCTCCCCATCCTCCTGCCCAGAGCGGGATATCAAATGCAGGCGAGGTTGTGGTCGGACTCAGGAGAATGAAGGTCTGAGAGGCACCTGCTTCATTCAACAGATCTGCCTTCCCGGGGCCTCCCACCGCACAGCTGCTCCTGACAAAGCTTCTTTTCTCCTCCGGGTGGTCAGACCAGACTGGGGGACATGTTGAATTTGGCATTGTCAGCACGAATCATAACACCGGTGATGTTATAATTACACCAAATCTTCCTTATTTGAAAGGCCTCCAATTTAGAGGGTTTTTTTTTTTTTCCAGAACTCAAATGGGAGTGGTGGGTTCAAAATGAAATTGATGAAAGGGGATAAGGGGAAAGAAAAAAGACATCTTTGGTGTTGTAAAGCTAGGAATTGGATCTGAGACTCAGTGGAGGGGTCTAGATATGGAAACTGAGACCCTGCTCTGAGCAAGATGACAAAGACCTGTTATCAGATTGGCTCTCTAAGGATTGTTCACCAATCCCTCTGCTTCCCCCCACCCCCACGTCCACCCCCACCCCCACCCCGGCTCGGGCTCTTCTGACTGCTGATAGCTATCCTACATGGCTATACTGTATTCTCAAACACTGACAAAGTTTCTCATCTAAGGCCCTAAGGGGTGGGGTGAGGGGATCTAAAATTCAGTTGATGGGATAGGACAGCAAAGGGGAAAACAAATAAACAAACAGTGTCACGTAAGGGGAATGCCAGGAAATACATATATTTTAGGTGAAGGCAGAGTTTCAACTTTCAGATTGAATTTCCACCTAAACAAAAGCAGCTCTTAGCAGGGTCTGTGGTGCGGGCACTACAGATGTGCATTCACTGTGTAGACTGGCTCCTCGGAAGGCCTGGGAAGGTCCCAGAGCTACTCTCTGCTGGACGACACTTAAAATTCATTAAGATCAAATACAATGAAAGAGGGGCATTTGCTGCCACCACGGCCATCTTGTGTCAGTGCTCTCAGCCAGCCGGCAAACACAGCCTGGCCGTCTCCACAGCGAACTCTGCGGATGGCAGGGTTTTTGGCGTCCGCTAAGACCCCCTCGAAATGTTTGCTGCTTAAGTCAGCCTTGGAATTTCTCTTTCAGCTTTGTTGAAAAGGAGGAGGGGAGAAAGTTCCCTGAACGGTTTTTCCAGAACAACTCCTTCTAGCTAGGTTACTTCACCTGTGATCTTTATCTCTTCACCTTTATCTTAAAAAAAAAAAAATTGTAGGGTCAGGTGTATAACCCAGGTTTGAGCCCAGTCCCTACCACCACACTGAAGGACACTTGGGTGCTGAGCTCCCTTTCACTCTCTGCCTCACTGACACTGAGGAAAATAAATAAAACAATTGTAATCAGGAGAGAAGGCTTGAACTTGAAAACTTTTTGCTTCATATATGACTTTTTTTTTTAATTTGCCAAAGTATTACTCAGCTCTGGCTTATGGTGGTGGTGCTGGGGATTGAACCTGTGACCTTTGGAGTCTCAGACATGGAAGTCTTTTTGCATCAACACTATGCCATCTCCCCAGCCCCAAAGGACTTGAACTTTAGGAAACTCCACTTTCAGGTAGTCTGCTTCCCAGCTTTAACCTCTCAGCCTCAACATTAAAAAAGTTCTCAACAAAGCTGGCCAACAGGAGGACACGTGAGCTCTTAGGGGCCCAGAGCGTGTGCATGAATTGTTCTTTTTGTGTATAAGTGAAGCATAGAACACGCAGCCGATGACACCCACTCCCAGCATAAATCAGCTCATGTTGCTCCTTCCATTCCTCTGCCTCTGGTAGCTGTTGTTGGCAGGAAAGTCAGTGCTTTTTTGCATAGAAAAACAGTCTGGGTGGTGGTGCACCTGGTTAGCACACATTTCACAGTGTGCAAGGACCTGGGTTCGAGCCCCTGCCCCGCACCTGCAGGGAGAAAACTTTGCAAGTGGTGAAACAGGTCTACAGGTGTCTCTCTGTCTCTCCCTCTCTGTCTCCCCCACCCCCTAGAAGAAAATAAAAACAGAAAACTATGTCATGACTTTTTTAAAAAAAATATGTATTAAGTAGAGACAGGTAAACATCAAGAGGGAAGGGGGAGGGAGTCAGGCGGTGGCGCAGTGGGTTAAGTGCACGTGGTGCAAAGCGCAGGGACCGGCGTAAGGATCCCAGTTCGAGCCCCCCACTCCCCACCTGCAGGGGAGTCGTTTCACGGGCGGTGAAGCAGGTCTGCAGGTGTCTCTCTTTCTCTCGCCTCTCTCTCTGTCTTCCCCTCCTCTCTCCATTTCTCTCTGTCCTATCCAACAACAAAGCAACGTCAACAATGGCAATAATAACCACAACGAGGCTGCAACAACTAGGGCAACAAAAAGGGGGGGAAATGGCCTCCAGGAGCGGTGGATTCATGATGCAGGCACCGAGCCCAGCAATAACCCTGGAGGGGGAAAAAAAAAAAAAAAGAGGGAAGGGGGAGACAGAGAGGAAGACAGATGGAAAGACACCTGCAGCCCTGCTTCACCACTTGCAAAGTTTTCCCTTTGCAGGTGGGGACCAGGGGCTTGAACTCAGGTCTTTGCACATTGTAACATGTGCAGTCAACCAAGTGTGCAACCACCTGGCCTGTTGTTGTGGTGGTCTGGTGTCGGGCTGCACCGCGGAGAAGAGAGCGGACGTCCAGAGCAAAGGGGGTACACAAATCTTTATTATAGGATGGGGGGGGTTTGGTTCAGACCACGTGGAGCCAGCCGGCAATGGCCGTCCCCACTACCTGACCACGGGGGGAGAGCAGGGAGCGAGACCTCAGAGAGGGAGAGCTGAGAGCCTAGAGAGGGGGGGGGGGTGAGGGGGCTTTTTATTGGGCGACAACCAGGGGTGACGTGTGGGGCCAGGATTGGTTGAAGGGGGCACTGCTAGGATTTCGCAGGGCGTAGTAAAACCTGGGGTCGGAGACTGCATCAGAATAACTCCTCAGCAACACTGGCCCATCATGATTTTCTGACAGTGCAATATTATCTGATTGCTCAGACTCGGGAGAAAACTTCTCTGATATAGCTGCTTCAGATTAAGAGTCCCTTTCTCCTCCCCGCCTCCCCACTCAAGAACTTAAGTCATCTAACTATGGATATAACATTACTGACCCTCACAGCCTCCCTGAGTTGACTGTGACTGGTCAGTTTTACATGGGTAAATATGAACAACTCCAAATTGCCGCATACAAATAATCTGTCGTCCTGATTACCCCTGACACATTTTAAATCCCAGCACCATTTTCCTCAGCAAGCCGGGGTAAGCCTGAAGCGTGGTCCCAGCCCCCACCCAGCTGCTTAAGGAATACAAATTGGTTTTATAGTGCCGTAAGGAACACATAATTAAGCATTAAGTCCACTGCAGGAAAAGCACAACAGAAACCCAAGTGTAGAAGAGAGATATGGGGGGGAACTCCCTGACTACCCTTGGGCTCCACTGAACGCTGACTGTAAGGTTTGCTTTTAGAAATGTGCACCCAGTGGGCATTTTTTTTTTTTTTAGTCTTTATTTATTTGATAGAGACAGCCAGAAATTGAGAGGAGGAGGGAGATAGAGAGAGACACCTGCATCTCTGCTTCACCACTCATGAAGCTTTCCCTTTGCAGATGGGGACTAGGGGCTTGAACCCAGGTCTTTGCGCATTATAATATGTGTGCTCAACCAGGTGTGCCGTCACCCGGTCCCCCCCAGTGGGCATTTTCTGTGTAATCCAGGCAATCAGTGTATTGGGAGGACGCGCTTCCTCTGGTGGTCTTGTGGCCCTTCTTGCCCAGTGCTTCTAAAAGATAAAGGGGGGGGTGGGCAGTAGAGCTGCGGGTTAAGCGCACATGGTACGAAGTGTGAGGACCAGCATAAGGATCCCGGTTTGAGCCCCCAGTTCCCCACCTGCAGGGGGCGGGGGGGGGACGTCACTTCGCAAGTGGTGAAGCAGGTCTGCAGGTGTCTATCTTTCTCTCCCCCTCTGTCTTCCCTTCCTCCCTCAACTTCTCTCTGTCCTATTCAGCAATAATGACAACAATAATAATAGCAACAACAAAGATGAACAACAAGGACAACAAAGGTGAAAATGGCCTCCAGGAGCAGTAGATTCACGGTGCAGGCGCTGAGCTTCAGCGATAACCCTGGAGGCAAAAAAAAAACAAAGTTTATTAGTAATAAAGAGGACCAAGAACATCATTCTGGCACATAGGATGACAGGGGTCAATCTAGAGATCTCATGTTTGAGAGTCCAGTGCTTTATCCGTTGTGCCACCTTTTTTTTTTTTTTTAGGATTTTATTTATTTATTAATGAGAAAGGAGGAGTGAGAGAAAGAACCAGATATCACTCTGGTGCATGTGTAACCAGGGATTGAACTCAGGACCTCCTGCTTGAGAGTCCAATGCTTTATCCACTGTGCCACCTCCTGGACCACAAAAGTAGATTTTTTTTTTTTTTTTTTTAACTTTTAACCAGCCCATTGCTCAGCTCTGGTTTATGGTGGTGTGGGGGACTGAAGCTGGAACTTTGGAGCTTCAGGCAGGAGAGTCTCTTTGCATAACCATTATGCTATCTACCCCCCACCCTCATCTCTGAGGCTTTACCACTCTTGGCCAACCTTTTTTCAGAGAAAGAGAGGTGGGAAGGAGAAAGAGAAGGAGACACGACCTCGCCAAAGCTTCCTCCAGTGCGTGGAGGCCAGGCTCTAAGCTGAGCCATACACATGGCAAAGCAGGCACTTTCCCAAGTTACCTATCTTGTCAACCAGAAAATTTGATTTTGCCTTTTGTATGCTTTTGAAAAGTTTTTGAGTGAGTTGGTTGGTCGTTTTGGGTCAGAGCACTGCTCAGCTCTGGTTTATGGTGGTGTGGGGGATTGAACCTGGAACTTTGGAACTCCAGGCATGAGAGTCTCTGCATAACCATTATGCTATCTACCCCCTTCCTCTTGGGAAATTTCACTTGGTGGTTTGTTTTGCACAGAGCACTCTACAACGAGGGTGAGAGGGTGAGCTCTCAGAACTCCTCGGACTAGATCATGGGCTCACAGGAAGGCAGGGACCTATGTGAGGCAGTTTCTCCTTTTGTGCCTACCTGACATTGTCCATAAGAAAATATATATATATTTTTTTTAGATTCATTTGTTTTTTTTTTTTTTTTTTTTTTTTTTTTATTTTAGGAGGCGTACAACTCCACACAATTCCCACCGCCCAATCTCCATATCCCACCCCCTCCCTCGATAGCTTTCCCATTCTCTATCCCTCTGGGAGCATGGACCCAGGGTCATTGAGGGTTGCAGAAGGTAGAAGGTCTGGCTTCTGTAATTGCTTCCTCGCTGAACATGGGCGTTGACTGGTCGGTCCATACTCCCAGTCTGCCTCTCTCTTTCCCTAGTAGGATGGGTCTCTGGGGAAGCTGAGCTCCAGGACACATTGGTGGTGTCTTCAATCCAGGGAAGTCTGGCCGGCATCCTGATGACACCTGGAACCTGGTGACTAAAAAGAGAGTTAACATACAAAGCCAAACAAATTGTTGAGCAATCATGGACCCAAAGCTTGGAAAAGTGGAGAGGAAGTATTAGGGAGGTACTCACTGCAAACTCTAGTATACTTCTGCTTTCTTACTTTGGTGCCATACTCCAAACTCAATTTCTGCTTTGCGTTTCTACTTTTTTTTTTTTTTACATGCATAACATTCCCCAGATTACCATTTAGCAATACAACCCCCACTATTTCATTCATCATTTTTCATGGACCTGTATTCTCCCCACCCACCCACCCACCCCAGAGTCTTTTACTTTGGTGTAATACTCCAATTCCATTTCAGGTTCGACTTGTATTTTCTTTTCTAATCTTGTTTTTCAACTTCGGCCTGAGAGTGAGATCATCCCATATTCATCCTTCTGTTTCTGACTTATTTCACTCAACATGATTTTTTCAAGGTCCATCCAAGATCGGCTGAAAACGGTGAAGTCACCATTTTTTACAGCTGAGTAGTATTCCATTGTGTATATATACCACAACTTGCTTAGCCACTCATCTGTTGTTGGACACCTGGGTTGCTTCCAGGTTTTGGCTATTACAAATTGTGCTGCCAAGAACATATGTGTACACAGATCTTTTTGGATGGATGTGTTGAGTTCCTTAGGATATATCCCCAGGAGGGGAATTGCAGGGTCATAGGGTAGGTCCATTTCTAGCCTTCTGAGAGTTCTCCAGACTGTTCTCCACAGAGGTTGGACCAATTGACATTCCCACCAGCAGTGCAGGAGGGTTCCTTTGACCCCACACCCTCTCCAGCATTTGCTGCTGTTACCTTTTCTAATGTGTGACATTCTCACAGGAGTGAAGTGATATCTCATTGTTGTCTTGATTTGCATTTCTCTGACAATCAGAGACTTGGAGCATTTTTTCATGTGTTTCTCGGCCTTTTGGATCTCTTCTGTGGTGAATATTCTGTCCAATTCCTCCCCCCATTTTTGGATGGGGTTATTTGTTGTCTTGTTGTTGAGTCTGGTAAGCTCTTTATATATGTTGGTTATTAAACTCTTATCTGATGTATGGCATGTAAAGATCTTCTCCCATTCTGTGAGGGGTCTCTTGATTTGGGTAGTGGTTTCTTTTGCTGTGAAGAAGCTTTTTAATTTGATGGAGTCCCATAGGTTTATACTTGTCTTAGTCTTCCTTGTAATTGGATTCGTTTCATTGAAAATGTCTTTAAAATTTATGCGGAAAAAAGTTCTTCCAATATTTTCCTCTAAGTATCTGATAGTTTCTGGTCTAACATCCAAGTCCTTGATCCACTTGGAATTTACTTTTGTATTTGGTGAAATACAGTGATTCAGCTTCATTCTTCTGCATGTTTCAACCCATTGTTTCCAACACCATTTGTTGAAGAGACTCTGCTTTCCCCATGTAATAGTCTGGGCCCCTTTGTCAAAGATTAGATGTCCATAGGTGTGGGGCCTCATTTCTGGGCTCTCAATTCTATTCCACTGGTCAGTGTGTCTGTTCATGTTCCAGTACCAAGCAGTTTTGATGACAATGGCCCTATAATATAGTTTGAGATCTGGCAGTGTGATGCCTCCGGTTCTGTTCTTTTTTCTCAAGATTGTTTTGGCAATTCTAGGTCTTTTCTGGTTCCAGATAAACATTTGTAGCATTTTTTCTATTCTCCTAAAAAATGTGCTTGGGATCTTGATGGGGATAGCATTAAATTTGTAGATGGCTCTGGGTAATATATTCATTTTGATGATGTTAATTCTTCCAACCCATGAGCATGGAATATCTTTCCACTTCTTTGTGTCTTTTTCAATTTCTTTGAGTAGTGACTCATAATTTTCAGTATACAAGTCTTTCACTTCTTTGGTTAGGTTTATTCCTAGATATTTTATTGTTTTTGTTGCTATAGAAAAAGGAACTGATTTCTGGATTTCAATTTCTTCTAACTTAGTGTTTGCATAGAGGAATGCCACTGACTTTTGAATGTTAATTTTATAACCTGACACATTACTGTATTGCCTGATGATTTCCAAAAGCTTCTTGCTAGATTCCTTAGGTTTTTCCATGTATACTATCATGTCATCTGCAAATAAGGAGAGTTTGACTTCTTCTCTTCCAATCTATATGCCTTTAATTCCTTGCTCCGGCCTGATTGCTATGGCAAGAACTTCCAACACTATGTTGAATAGTAATGGTGATAGTGGGCAGCCCTGTCTAGTACCTGATCTGAGGGGAAATGCTTCCAGTTTTTCACCATTGAGTATGATGTTGGCTGTAGGTTTGCTATATATAGACTCCACTATCTTCAGGAATTTTCCATCTATTCCTATTTTTTGTAGTGTTTTGATCATAAAGGGATGTTGTATTTTGTCAAAGGCTTTCTCTGCATCTATTGATATGACCATGTGGTTTTTGGTCTTGCTTTTGTTGATGTGGATCACATTGATTGATTTACGTATATTAAACCAACCTTGCATGCCTGGGATAAACCCCACTTGGTCATGATGGACAATCTTTTTGATATACTGCTGTATCCGGTTGGCTAGAATTTTGTTCAATATTTTCGCATCTATGTTCATCAGAGATATTGGTCTGTAGTTTTCTTTTTTGGTTGTGTCCCTGTCTGCTTTTGGTATCAGGGTGATGTTGGCTTCATAGAAGCTGGCAGGGAGTATTCCAGTGTCTTCAATCTTCTGGAAGACTTTTAAAAGTAGAGGTATTAGTTCTTCTTTGAAAGTTTTGTAGAATTCATTTGTAAAACCATCTGGTCCAGGACTTTTATTTTTGGGAAGATTTTTGATAACTGTTTCAATTTCATTAGCTGTGATGGGCCTGTTCATGTTATCCACTTCCTCTTTACTTAGTTTTGGAAGTTGGTAGGTATCTAGGAAATCATTCATTTCTTCCAGGTTCTCTAACTTGGTGGCATATAGTTGTTCATAGAAGCCTCGCATGATATGTTGAATTTCTGCAGTGTCTGTTGTGATATCTCCTCTTTCATTTACTATCCGATTTATTTGGGTCTTCTCCCTTTTTTGTTTTGTGAGTCTGGCTAAAGGTTTGTCGATTTTGTTTACTCTTTCGAAGAACCAACATTTACTTTCATTGATCTTTTGTATGGTTTTCCTATTCTCAATGTTATTTATTTCTGCCCTAACTTTAGTAATTTCTGTCCTTCTGGTTGCTTTAGGGTTCCTTTGTTGTTCTTCTTCTAGGTCTTTAAGATGTGCAATTAGGCTGTTTATTTGTGCCTTTTCTTGTTTCCTAATGTGTGCTTGTATAGCTATGAACTTCCCTCTTAGGACTGCTTTAGCTGTGTCCCAAATATTTTGATAGCTTGTGTCTTCATTTTCATTGAACTCTCGAAACATTTTGATTTCTTCCTTGATTTCCTCTTTGACCCAGAAGTTGTTAAGAAGTGTACTGTTGAGCTTCCACATTTTGGCACTTTTACTAATCTTTGGTTGATTGTTAAGTGTTAGTTTAATTCCACTGTGGTCTGAGAAGATGCTTGGGATGATTTCAGTGCTCTTGAATAGGCTGATGCTGTCTTTGTGGCCTAACATATGGTCTATCCTTGAGAATGATCCATGTGGATTTGAGTAAAATGTGTATTCCAGTTTCTTGGGATGAATGACTCTGAAAATGTCCAATAGTTCTAGTTTATCTATCTCTTCATTTAGCTCCCTTATGTCTTTACTGATTTTCTGCCTGGATGATCTGTCAAGTTGAGATAGTGGGGTGTTGAAGTCCCCTACTATGATTGTGTTACTGTTAATATATTGCTGTAGCTCTTTCAGTAGAAGTTTGATGTATTTAGATGGCTTCTCATTGGGTGCATAGATATTAATAATTGTTAAGTCCTCTTGATTGACTGATCCTCTGAGCATTAAGTAGTGTCCATTCCTATCTTTTTTAATTTTATCTATTTTAAAGTCTATCATGTCAGATATGAGAATAGCTGTTCCTGCCCTTTTTTGTGGGCCATTGGCTTGAATGATAGTTTTCCATCCTTTCACTTTAAGTCTGTGTTTGTCTTGTTGCGTTAGGTGAGTTTCCTGTAGACAACATATTGTTGGGTTGTGTTTTCTGATCCATCTTCCTACTCTGTGTCTTTTAATAGGTGAATTCAGGCCATTGACATTTATTGATATCAAAGATTGAAGATATTTTAACGCCATTCTTGTAGAGTTTTAGAGTGTTTTGATATATGTTCTATTTGTGGTGGTCTGGTTGTTTATAGGAAACCTTTCAGAACTTCTTTCAAGGCAGGCTTGGTGATGGTTGCTTCCTTCAACTGTTGCTTGTCTGAGAAGGTTTTGATGCTTCCATCTAGTCTGAATGACAATCTAGCAGGATATAGTATTCTTGGCTGAAAGCCTTTCTCATTGAGCACTCGATAGATATCTTGCCATTCTCTTCTGGCCTGTAGTGTTTGTATGGAGAAGTCCGCTGCTAATCTTATGGGTTTTCCTTTGTAGGTGACTCTTTGTTTTTCTCTTGCAGCCTTGAGGATCCTTTCTTTATCCTTATTCCTTTCCAATCTAAGTATGACATGTCTTGGTGTCTTTAGGTCTGGGTTAATTCTGTTTGGGACCCTCTGGGCTCATAAGAAAATATTTTGAGGGAGTCGGGCGGTAGCGTAGTGGGTTAAGCACACGTGGCGCAAAGCGCAAGGACCAGTGTAAGGATCCCAGTTCGAGCCCCCAGCTTCCCACCTGCAGGGGAGTCGCTTCACAGGCGCTGAAGCAGGTCTGCAGGTGTCTGTCTTTCTCTCCCCCTCTCTGTCTTCCCCTCCTCTCTCCATTTCTCTCTGTCCTATCCAACAATGACATCAGTAACAACAACACTAATAACTACAATAATAAATCAACAAGGGCAACAAAAGGAAGTAAATAAATAAATTATTAAAAAATATATTTTTGAGGGGTGGTGGACCTGGTTGAGCATACACATAACAATGTGCATCCGGGTTCAAGCCCCTGGTCCCCACCTGCAGGGAGGAAGCTTCATAAGTGGTGAAGCAGTGCTACAGGTGTCTCTCTCCTTCTCTAGCTGCCCTTTTCCCCCTCAACTTATGTCTCTATCCAAGATAAATAAAGTATATTTTTAAAATATATACATTTTGAAAATAATAGCAAGAGAAAAAGAAAATAGTGATCTGGGACATGGCTCAGTGGATTAAGTGTTGAACTGTCAAACCTGAGTTCCGTCCCTGGCAGCACATGTGCCAGAGTGATGCTCTGCTTCTCTTTCTCTCCTCTTATCTCTCTCATTAATAAATAAAGAAAATATTTTTTAAAAGAAAGAAAAGAGATCTTTGCTCCCAAGGCTCCTGACAAGACCTCAGATTCACTTTTTTTTTTTTTTTTACCAGAGCACTGCTCAGCCTTTGGCTTATGGTGGGGGGAGGGGGGAGGAATGAACCTGGGACCTGACAGAGCCTCAGGCATAAGAGTCTGTTTGCATAACCATTGTGCTATCTACCCTCGCCCCTTAGATTCACTTGTAACCTTGACTGTAGGAACTTTTGGTTAATAGCAGTACTTTAGGGGGTCGGGCGGTAGCGCAGTGGGTTAAGCCCACGTGGTACAAAGTGCAAGGACCGGCGGAAGAATTCCGGTTTGAGCCTCCGGCTCCCCACCTGCAGGGGAGTCGCATCACAGGTGGTGAAGCTGGCCTGCAGATGTCTGTCTTTCTCTCTGTCTTCCCCTCCTCTCTCTATTTCTCTCTGTCCTATCCAATAACAACGATAATAATAACCACAACAATGGTAAAACAACCAGGACAACAAAAGGGAAAAAAATGGCCTCCAGGAGCAGTGGATTCATGGTGCAGGCACCGGGCCCCAGCAATAACCTTATTATATATATATATATATATATATAGCAGTAATATATATGTCACCGATACCATCCCCACAGGTAGACAGACTCTTGTGTGTTGTTCCTTCCTCCTTTTCAGTGTCTTCTGGAAACTAGCCAGGTGCCTTTTGCTTATCTGGGGCCACAGAAGCCTCAGGTTCTAGCTCTAGCATCACTATAAACCAGAATTTAAGCCGTAATCTGGTCTCTCCTTTCTTCTGATTCATAAAGTAAGTAAATAATCACTGGGCAATGGTGCACCTGGGTGAGCATACGTGTTACCACAAAGAAGGACTTGGGTTCAAGGCCCTGGTCCCCACCTGTAGGGGGAGCTTCATGAGTGGTGAAGCAGGTCTGCAGGTGTCTCTCTCTATCTCTATCTCCCACTTCCCTCTCAGTTTCTTTCTGTCTCTATACAAAAGATGAATAAATAAAAAGATTAAAATTCTCTTTGAAAAATAACTTCAAGAGGACATCATGAAATTTTACCTCCAAGGGATGTTCTAAAACACATTTACATCTGTCTGCCTGAGAGAGAGAGAACCAGCACATGGGATGCTGGGGATCAAACTTAGTCCCTCATGCTTAGAAGTTCAACACCATCCACTGTGCACTGTTCACTAAGCACATTTATTTTTAAAATAATGTCTTTTCTTTTAATTATCTTTCTTTATTTATTGGTAGAGACAGCCAGAAATCGAGAGGGAAGGGAGAGATAGATGAGAGAGATAGACACCTGCAGCCCCGCTTCACCACTCTCAAAGCTTCCCCCCTGTAGGTGGGGGTTGGGGGCTCACACCCGGGTCCTTGTGCACTGTGACATGTGCGCTCAACCAGGTGCGCCACCACCCGGCCCCACTAAGCACATTTATTAATAAAATAAAAGGTGGATTCAGTTTTAACACTTGCCTTTGGGATGGGAGCACAAGAGGAGTTTCCTGGTAGTCTGGCAATCTGGCAAAGGTCAGGGTGACACTGGCCTCCACAGTATTCTAGATGTTTTGTTTCTTCCTGAAAGAAGCTTGAGATAAAAAGAGAAATACATCCTACACGGAGGCACCGGTGAGGCTGCAATGGGCTTCAGGAGACTCTTCAGCACTTGCCAGATGTAATACATATTTTAATCCATAAATCCCTCAAATGCACCCCAAACCACGGATTTAGGAAACACGGAAAGGGGAGATTAAATACCCCAGAAGCATCTAGTGTCTCAGAAGCAGAAGCACCAGGAGGGAGATGTCTCTCCTGTTTCTCTCCTGTCTTCCTGTCTCTGGTCTACCTGGAGCTCCTCTTCATTGGATAGTGACTACTTTCTCCTTTCTCTTCACAGCTTTCCTTTTTCTGGCCTCCTAGCTGTCCTCTGTCCATCAGGCCTGGGTTTGTTATTCGTAGACTCTGTCTCCCACCTGCCTACTCAACTAGCTCCTCCTCCCCCTTCTTCGTCTTCATCTCTTGCTCCTCCTTTACCTCTCTCTCCTCCTCCTCCTCCTTCATAGAGAGAAAAACAACCCACAGCCCTGAAGCTTCCTTCAATGCAGTGGGGGCTGGGCTGAACGTGGGTTGTGCAGGGGCAAGGGACAAGCTTCGCCAGTGGTGAAGCAGGTCTGCAGGTGTCTATCTTTCTCTCTTCTCTATCTCTCTCCCTCCTCTCTCAATTTCTCTTTCATATCCAATAAAATGAAGAAAAAAAAATGGCCACCAAGACCAATAGATTCCTAATGCCAAGACCAAAGCCCCAGCGATAACCCTGGAGGGGAAAAAAGAGAGAGAGAGAGAGAGAGCCTGGGTTGGGCACATGGCAAAACAGTGCACTATCCAATTGGGCTATTTCACCAGCCCTGAGCTAACTTCTTTACCTGGTTTTCTTTCGTGTTTTTTCCATTTCTATACCACTGTGGGGTGGGGTGGATGGCATAATGGTTATGCAAAGAGACTCTCATACCTGGGGCTCCAGAGTCCCAAGTTCAGTCCCCCACACCACCATAAGCCAGAGCTGAACAGTGTTCTGGTAAACCAGACAAACAAAGGGGCTGGGTGGTAGCACAGCAGGTTAAGCGCACGTGGTGCGAAGCGCAAGAACCAGGGTAAGGATCCTGCTTGCCACCTGCAGGGGAGTCACTTCACAAGTGGTGAAGCAGGTGTGCAGGTGTCTATCTTTCTCTCTCCCTCTCTATCTTCCCGTCCTCTCTTGACTCCTCTCTATCCTATCCAACAACAATAATAATAACGATAAACAACAAGGACAACAAAAGGGGAAAAATGGCCTCCAGAAGCAGTGGATTTGTAGTGCAGGCACCGAGCCCCAGCAATGACCCTGGGGGCAAGAAACAAACAAAAAACAAAGTTGGTGAAAGAGAAGTCTGAAAACTCAGAAGGAAAAAATTACCATGAAAAGTCTGTAGTTGATGGAAGTGACTGAAGTGTGTGTGTGTGTGTGTGTGTGTGTGTGTGTGTGTGTGTGTGTGTGTGTGTGTGTGTAGAACTCTGGCTTAAAGACTGGGAAGAAAAAGGACTATATTTCCTAAGTAACTTTGGCAGTTTTTAGAGCCATTTAAGTTAGTTACTGGTGTTTCTAGGGAATAACAGGCTGGAGATAAATCCTTCCCAACATCCCATTTGCATGCCTAAAAACATTTTGCTCTGGTGATTGATGTCTAAGGAAAGTCTCAGTTGTGAATCAGGCCTGGCAGTCTCTTTGCATAACCATTATGCTATCTGTCCCCGAACCCAACTTTGTGTTTATTTGATAATTTGCTCTTTTTGGTTTTGTTCTAGATAGAAACAGAGAGTGGAAGACACCATAGTCCTGTAGCTTCCTTCGATGCAGTAGGGGTGGGCTTGAACCCAGTCAGTCACATGGCAAGCAACACACACTTTATCCAAGTGAGCTCTTTTGCTGGCCCTATTTGATGAGTTCTTTGTTCAGTCTTTCCCCCTCGTTGACAACCCTCAATATTTCTCTCCCAGCTAAAGATACTTCCGCGACCAACTTGGAAGGCCTTAGGACTGAAAGATCCAGTTACAGCAAACAACAATTCCCAAAGGTTTTCCAGATTGTGAGAGCAAATGAAAGGCCCATTCTTCCCCCAAGCTGTCTGTCCTGCTCTATCTTGTTTGCGGGGGCAAGGGGGGGTGCAGCCTGTGGTTCTGGGTGACCCTGAGCAGGCCTGCAACTATACTCTGCTCAGGCCTCTGTGGTTCATCTCTGAAGATGGTTTGAAATTGATCTGAGTGGTGACATCACACTGCATTATCCCTGATGGTAAATTTGACTTCTTTCGCGTAGACTAGAGGGCTAGCCAGGATTTTTTATTTACCAGCTCCTCGAATCGCCAGCGACTGCACATATGTCATGGTGCGATTCCAGTACCAGCTCTGACCATTGCTGCGTCTCAGGAAGGCAGAGGCCACCATCTGCCCTGATTTCATGGCTTTTGTCTTGCGTTTTCACATCTCTGAAAGCCTTTGGCAAGTGTGCACTTCGTGGAGCTCTGTGCTATCTCTGCTCTTTAATCTGGGGTCTGTAGCCCCAGCCAGCCCTCACCCAGCCTCTTAGCCAGTCATCTTTGAGCTCTGGTGAAATAGTCACTCTGATAGTGTGTTGCTTTGCCGTGTGCCTGACCCAGGTTGGAACTTGGCCCCTGTTACATTGGAGGATGCTTCCATGCTGTGGTCTCTTTCTCCATCTCTTTGTCTCTTTGTCTCTGTCTCTTTCTTAGGGGAAAAAGTAGGTAGTCATCCCGAGCACTGAAGCCCTGGCAATGACCAAAACAAAATGTAGTTTTCAAAAGTCATCTTTGAGAAGCAGCTGGCAGTTCTCACATGCCAGGCACTGTGTCAGACTCTACTGCAATCGAAACATCTCTCAGCAGTCCTGTAAGATTAGCAGTGACGACATCACACGGGAGCACTGTGAAGCCCACAGTCTACTAAGGGGCAGCACCAGGCTTCGTTCGACTGGGAAGCCTCTAGTGGGAACAAAGCTGAGTATTTTACCTCATCACAAAATGCACCTGGACTTGCCTTTTTTTTTTATTATTTATTCCCTTTTGTTGCCCTTGTTGTTTTATTGTTGTAGTTATGATTCATGTCGTCGTTGTTGGATAGGACAGAGAGAAATGGAGAGAGGAGGGGAAGACAGAGAGGGGGAGAGAAAGACAGACACCTGCAGACCTGCTTCACCGCCTGTAAAGCAACTCTCTTGCAGGTGGGGAGTGGGGGGCTCGAACCGGGATCCTTCTGCCGGTCCTTGTGCTTTGCGCCACCTGCGCTTACTTCACTGTGCTACCGCCCGACTCCCTGGACTTGCCTTACAGCATCTTGTTACAGTGCATAAGGACCCAGGTTCAAGCCCCCAGCTGCCCCTGCCTGGGGGAAGCTTCATGTGCAGTGAAGCAGTGCTACAGGCATCTCTCTCTATCTCCTCCTTCCCCCTTGATTTCTCACTGTCTTTCTCCAATAAATGACAAATTTGGAAGAAAAAAAAAAAAAAAAGGAGTGATCCGGGTGGTGGCAACACATCTTACAATGCAGAAGGACCCAGGTTTGAGCCCCAGGTCCCCACCTACAGGAGGAAAGCTTTGCAAGTGGTGAAACAGTGCTGCAGGTGTCTGTCTCTCCCTCTCTGTGACCCCCTTTCCTCTTGATTTCTGGTTGTCTCTACCCAACAAGTAAATAAATATAATTTAAAAAGCAATATATTGCACCAAAGTAAAAGGCTCTGGGTTGGGGGGGAGGATTCAGATCCTGGAACATGATGACAGAGGAGGACCGAGAAAGGGTTGAATTGTCATGTGGAAAACAGAAATTTTATAGATGTACAAACTATTGTATTTTATTGTTGACTAAACCATTAATCCCCAATAAAGAAAAATAAAAATAGGGGCCAGGTGGTGGCGCTCCTGGTTGAGCGCACGCGTGACAATGCGCAAATACCTGGGTTCAAGCCTCCAGTCCCCACCTGCAGGGGGAATGCTTTGCAAGTGATGAAGCAGTATTGCAAATGTCTCTCTGTTTCTCCCTTTCTATCACCCCCTCCCCTCTCAGTTTCTGGCTGTCTCTATCCAGTAAAGTAAGATAATAATAATTTTAAAAGAATATAAAAATAAAACTTAAAATGAAATAAGAGCCGAGGAAGAGTATGATGTGGGGGGCAGCAAAATAATTCACTTGGATAGTGTGCTGCTTTGCCATGTGCACAACCCGGGTTTGAACCCAGCCCAGTGACTGAAGGAAGCTTTGGCACTGCTGATTCTTTCCTTTCCTTTTCTCTCTTTCTTCCTTTCTTTTCTTCCCCCCCCCCCCCCCACAGTACTGCTCAACTCTGGTATATGGTGGTGCTGGGGATTAAACCTGGGGCTATTTTTTTTAATTGTCTTTATTTATTTATGTATCGAAACAACCAGAAATCGAGAGGGGAGGGGGTGGGGGGAGGGAGGGAGGGAGAGAGAGAGAGAAAGAGAGAGACCTGCAACACTGCTTCAACACTTGCAAAGCTTTCCCCCTGCAGGTGGAGACTGAGGGCTCAAACCTTGCTCCTTGCACATTATAACATGTGCGCTCAACCAGGTGTGCCACCATGCAGCCCCAAACCTGGGACTTTTCATACCTCGAGTATGAATGCGTTTTTTGCATATCCCTTATGCTGTCTTCCCTGGATTCATTGTCTGTCTCTATAGCTATCTCTCTCTCTCTCTCTCTCTCTCTCTCTCTTTTTCTCTGCCTCTATCTGAAAAAGTCAATCTAGAGCAGTGAAGTCCCAGAGATAACCAGTGGGGGAAAAAAAAGAGAGAGAGAGTATGGTGTGTGTGGGGGGAACAACCTCCCTCCCTCAACAGTAGTAGTATAAAAGACCCGATGGCTCTTCAGTCTGCAGGGAGCAAGACTAGTAGGATGGCAGCTGAGTCGCTGAGCACCATCAGGAACAGTCCTGGTTGTCACCTGCTGTGCTTCACTTGCTCAGTATTCAGACCTGATTCTGCCGGCGGTCTCAGTGGGCAGGTGAATACAGACAAGTACTGGGAAACAGGTCAGCACAGACCTGATGCCAAGGAAATGGGCGGGGTGGCAGCCATCACAAGGAGGATGTTCTGGCTGGTGCAATCCCATGAAAAACACAAAAACTGCTGGCAGCACAGGAGTGTCAGGGAAGGATTCTAGGGAAAGGAATCTGCCTGAAGGAGTATACGTGTATGTGGGGACACAGATGTGGGGGAGACCGACACAGATGTAATGAAGGGAGACTGTGAGAAAGAACATGTAATCCTTCCACCATTAGCTATTGGGGCTTTTTGTTTTCCCCTTAGTAGAAAATCATCGAAGTGTATGGGTGTGTGTGTGGGGGGGGTTCATTACATAGTAGGTAAGTGATGAATTTCAGTACCTCACAAGAGGTCAGGAATAGAGTGGCTCAGCTCATGAATGATAAATCCAGAGTGTGCAAGGTTCTGATCCTGACCTTTCAAGTTACCCTCCTTGGCGCCCATGGTCTACCACAAAGCCTCCCTCTGGAGCTGCTGCCAGAGATGGACCACCGTACAGCCTCATGGCCTACGGCTTTGCAGAAATTAACGCCAAGCCCCTTAGCATGAGCAAATGGTCACTGACGTTGGGAGACAAGGCCAGGCTTAGGAGGAGTTTGCTGCCCATGGAATGGAACTTGAGAGGAGCCCTAGGCATGAAAGTCTTTTGTATGACTATTATGATGTCTCCCCAGCCCAGCCTCTGCTATCTTGAGGGGGAAAAAAATCTCTCTCAGTCCCTACTGATATCCATCTCTCTCTCTCTTTCTTTCTCTCTCCCTCTTGATCTTTCTCTCTATTTATGAAAAAGTGGGAGCTGGAGTGAGAACCAGAGCATCACTCTGGCACATGTGATGTTAAGCCTGACTTTGGTTTCAGAAGCCAAGGAGCCCGCCTGTCATTTGTGAATGTCCTGCCTGCTTTTCCTGGGACTCACTGAAATGAAATATTCCGCACTGGGTGAGAGACGGCTTTGAAAAGTGCAGCCCTCGTGAGCTGCCTTGCCATGTGCATGACCCAGGATCGAGCCTGGCACCTACTGCATTGAAGGAGGCTTCAGTGCTGTGATCTCCTTCAGCCTCTCTCTCTCTCCCTCTCCCTCTCCCTTTCTCTCTCTCTGCCTTTCTGTCTCTATCTGAAAAGGAAGGAAAGAAAAGAAAAAGATGTCCCAGGTTCAATCCCAGCACCACCATAAAACAGAGCTGAGCAAGGCTCCTTTCTTTCTATCTGTCTATCTGTCTGTCTGTCTGTCTGTCTGTCTACCATCTATCTCATTAAATATTAAAAGTAAAATGGGAAGAGACTTCTCTGTAGCATAATCAATGGAAATGACCCAGAATTCAAGCTTAGATTAACTTACGCCTTTCGAGATCCAGGCTAATCAGGGGTTGGCTGAGCAGATGTGGGGACAATCCCAGCCTGATTACTGTACCTCAGCATTTAATCATCGCTTGTTCAAGGGCAGCTAGCCCGACTTAGTGCATGCTCCCGCCCCCTTGCCCTCGCCAGGGACAGGCGGCTACAAGGTCAGAGACACTGAGACGATTTAATCTAATCCCATGTCAGTGTGTGTGTGTGTGTGTGTGTGTGTGTGTGTGTGTGTGTGTGTGTGTGAGAGAGAGAGAGAGAGAGAGAGAGAATTTAGTTTTTTGTTGTTGTTTGGGTTGGTTTTATTTATTTACTTGATAGGACAGAGAAAATCAAAGGGAAGGGAAGATAGAGATGAAGAGAACAGTCTGAGAGATGGTGCAGTGGATAAAGCATTGGACTTTCAAGCATGAGGTCCAGTCCCCGGCAGCATATGTATCAAAGTGATGTCTGGTTCCTTCTTCTCTCCTCCTATCTTTCTCATTAAAAATAAATATGGGAGTTGGGCAGTAGTGCCGTGGATTAAGCGCATGTGGTGCCAAGCACAGGGACTGGCAAAAATGATCCCGGTTTGAGCCCCTGACTCCCCACCTGCAGGGGAGTCGCTTCACAGGCGGTGAAGCAGGTCTGCAGGTGTCTGTCTTTCTCTCCCCCTCTCTGTCTTCCCCTCCTGTCTCCATTTCTCTCTGTCCTCTAACAACGATGACATCAATAACAACAACAATAATAACTACAACAACAATAAAAAAGGGCAACAGAAGGGAAAATAAATAAATAAAAAATGACAAGTAAAATAGGGGGGCAGATGGTGGTGCACCTCGTTAAGTGCTCACATTACAGTGCACAAGAACCCAGGTTCAAGCCCCTGGTCCCCACCTGCAGGGGGAAAGCTTCACAAGTAGTGAAGCAGGGCTGCAGGTGTCTCTCTCTCTCTCTGTCCCTCCTTCTCTCAATTTCTCTCTGTCTCTATCCAATAATAAATAAATAAATGAAAAATAAATAAAATACAGAGAAAGAGAGAGACCTGCAACACTGCCTCACTGCTTGCAAAGCTTCCCCTCAGCAGGTAGGGACTAGGGCCTTGAACCTTGTGCATTACAACAGGAGAGCTCAGCCATGTGTGCCACTGCCCAGCCTGAAAGGTGATCGTTCTGTTTTTGTTCCCTAAATCACTTTATTGGGGGCATTAATGGTTTGCAGTACAGGGGTGCTTGGGTACAGTCTCTCACCTTCCCACGGCATGTGTGTGCAAAACACTGTCACCTCCCAACGTAACTCCCTTCCCGTCATCATGCACCAGGACCCCAAAGCCCCCCACACCCAGCCTCCCCTCCTTTCCCAGAGTCCTTTGCTTTGTTGCAATATACTCACACACTGTAAACTTCACTTCATGTTTTTCTTCTCTGATCTTGCTTCCTAAGTTACACCTTAAAAAAAAAAAAGTCTTGGGCAGAAGGTAATGGTTCTGCAAACAGACTCTTGTGCCTGAGGCTCCAAAGTCCCAGGTTCAATCCCCCGCCACCATAAACCAGAGCTGAGCAGTGCTCTGGTAAAAATAAACAAACAAGCAAACAAATAAAATGTCTTTATTCATTGTCAGGAGAGAGAACCAGAGCATTACTGTGGCACATGTAATGCCAGGGGTCGAGAAGTCCAGTGCTCTAGCTACTTCACAACCTCCTGGGCCACAAAAGATGAAGTCTCTTTCAAAACCCATTCCATTAGGATGAGCTGGGAATGCAGTCATGTTTGTCTTGCTGTTTTCTAGACTGGGAGCTTCCACAACAAGGCAATCGAGTCATCCTAAGATTCACCCTCTTCAAACATCCATCACAGGAAGGGATGCCTGGGAAATCCCAGAAGCCAGGTTCCCTTCCAGAGCAGCATGACCTTGACCTGCTGGTAGCTCAGGGCTTAAAGATGGAGACCCCATCCTTCCCTTAAGGAATGTGCAGGGAGTTGGGCTGTAGCACAGCGGGTTAAGCGCAGGTGGCGCAAAGCACAAGGACCGGCATAAGGATCCCGGTTCGAACCCCGGCTCCCCACCTGCAGGGGAGTCACTTCACAGGCGGTGAAGCAGGTCTGCAGGTGTCTATCTTTCTCTCCTCCTCTCTGTCTTCCCCTCCCTCTCTCTATTTCTCTCTGTCCTATCCAACAACGACAACAACACTAATAACTACAACAATAAAACAACAAGGGCAACAAAAGGGAATAAATAAATAAAATAAATAAAAATTTTTAAAAAAAGGGAATGTGCATTATCCATAGAGACCAGGGCTGCAAGCTGTGGCCATAAAGACAGCCCTGGCCTCCACGGCAGCCAGTAAGGATATTGTGGGTTCTCAGCAGATGATACTTAAAGGCAGGAGAAGGGAGACAAGCTGACTATTAGGAATGGAAGGCATAGTCTGGTAAGCTGAACACCAGGAGCACTGAAATTGCACAGGCACAAAGCCCCTTGTACCAGAGGATAAGGACTACAGAGGTGGTGCCATGAGTAGCACAGCAGACTTTCATGCCTGAGGCACTGGAGGTCTCAGGTTCAATTCCCCGCACCACCATATGCCAGAGCTGAGCAGTGCTCTGGTTATAAACAAACAAATAAAATAGCTTACTCGGATAGAGTACTGCTTTGCCATGGGCACAGTGAGGTTCAAGTGTGGCTCCCACAATAATAAAGACAATTTTAAGTGTGGATCCCTCCCCTTACAGAAAGCCTGGGGAGGCAGGCAGGGTGGAAGGGTTGAGCTCTATAAGTCTCTGCCCGGCCCTTGTTCAGAATGGTTAGTCACAGCTAGGAGAGCTCTCCCTGCTCACAATAGTTGTGACATCTGAGACTTGTTCCCCAAGTCTGAAGCTTTCTGGAACTGGATCAAACCCATAAGCAAGAGTGCTGAGCTGAGGACGACCTTTGCCAGCCTGTGCCTTCTCTGAAGGACACAGGCATCCCAGCTTTGCTGCCGCTGGGCATTTTGCCTTATGTCCTTAACTCTGCCTGTTTTGAGCAGAAGAGAGGATGGTGGTGACACTGAATGTGATATACCGAGGTGGTCACAGTGTGTGTACAGTCCAGAGGCCAGCGAGCAGGGCCCAAGTGTACATGGTTGAGACCAGCAGGAAACATCCTTGGCCATTCACCCCTGTGTTGACGCCAGGTC